>NC_044353.1:12473480-12774019 GCF_007364275.1 Archocentrus centrarchus | reverse complement strand
CGTGCACATTGTGAACTTTCCGTGCTCTGTGGTAGATTACTAATTTGAGTGAAATAATACAGGCGCAAGCAGCGATAAAAGCAGCGATCTAACTGGGGCGGGCTCCTGTTTGCTAAATGCAGTGACAGCAGAGGTCCGAAGGTGAAGCAGTGAAATCCTCAGCCCGACTCGAGGGCATCTCAGCCCGGTGCAGCACCTGGCTATCAACCACTAGCTAGAACACTGATTACATAACAGTTTAACACATATTTCCTCCACATACATTTGGTATTTTGCCAGGGGTGTAACAAAGCATTATTTATACCAGGCTCACTTTCTGCCCCTGCTGCTCAGCCTGTTTTTGTTAAGGGTTAAAAAGCCAAGCAGAAAGACAAACTTGCTGCAGCTTCTTGCAGGTCACATGACCTGAGGTGCTTTCTCATCATAAGGACTTGGGGCAGATGCAAGGTGATGCCAAAGTTTACAGTAACAGTTCTTTCATCAGTCTTTCAGACTGCTGTGTGTAATTAAGTACTTTAACTCTACTTTACTCCATCACACTTTAACTCAGACCTGGGACTAGCCAGTGGCCTCAGTTTCAATCATCAGGGGTTTAGTCTAAGTGCTGGAGCCCACAAATGAAACCTGTAGTACAGTCTGAACTGGGTTTTTTTGAAGTAACATTTCCCACAGTCACAGGTTTGCATACAGCAGTCAGCTATAAATGAGGCCATGATCAAATAAACAGATCATCAAGTCCTTTGTCATTTTCATCTCCATGTCAGCGAGTCAGGAGGAGGGTCTAACATGAGTTACAGCAAGTGTTGCAGCTCAAATGTCACAACACACCTGACACGTGGCCCGTGAGGAGGACCTGCAGCTGAGTCGAGGCAGCCAGACTGCCAGTCAAAGCCAAAAACATTACAGATGTGGGCCACATCTGGGCCAAACATTAATTACCAGCTGGAAAAACAATGAAAACCTTCCTCCAATATAAGTTAATTCATAGATTCTATTTTACTCCCTCCAAACTACATAGAATGGGTTTGATGAGAGATGGACTATGCTGGAAATGTCGAACCGACACCGGGACATTCCTACACTTAATTTGGGAATGTAAACTGATTCACCCATTTTGGAAGAAGGTCCTGGACCACCTGAGCAGATGACTTGGTGTGGTAATTCCCCTATCACCAAGATTATGGGTATTAGGAGATCAAACAGATGTGCCAAGACTGCCTAAATCTTATTGCAAGATCTTATCAGTAGGAAGAATCACAGCGGCTCGGACAATCCTCAGATTGAAGAGATGGATGGAAGAGTAATGCCCCTCCAGACATCAAAAAGTGGCTGGAAATTTTGGCAGAAGTTGCTGCTTACGATGAAGAAGAGGCTGCAAGACCCCAGCGTCCCTGGACCCAGAGATGAACCCACCTCTTGTGTGAGTGCAGCAGAGCAGGACCTCTCTGCAGAAACAAGCTCACCAATGGCTGAATCCCCGTCTGAAAGCCCTGTCATGCCACTACATTCAAACAAAAAGAGCCTCCAATCCAAGATCCCTGAGACGGCAAAAGACGATGCGGCCTCACACCTGAAATGGTTGTAGATGAGGCCCTCGGTGCAATAATGAAAATCGTGCATCTCTTACATGATGGATTCAAGGAGTGCACAGGAACAGAGGAGGACTCTCAAAGTTCCCGATCTCCAAGCACACTACTAGAAACACTTGAAGATGATGTTATTGATTTAATAATTCATCAGCTGAATAATTTGTACTATGAAGCTTCTTCAAAAACAGGACAGTGCACAAAAGATGAAGAAGAGGCTGCAAGACCCCAGCATCCCTGGACCCTGGCTGAAATTGTTGCTGCTGAGCAGTGGCGCAAAAAGGGGGTATGCACTATATGCAATGCATAGGGGCGCCTCACAAGAGGGGGGCGCCAAAACGATGTGGGAAAATATTTCTGTAGTTGCATTTTCTGTATTTAACAGCTGTGCATATGACATGATCAATAACAGAGGCGCGGCACTGATTAGGCGCCCCTGCGCTCCTTCACCTCCCCTCCTCCTGTCCCCAAGACAGTCGGAAGTTATGTCATAGAAGTCTTGTATTTTATAAGTCCATGAATAAGTGATCTGCACACATGAATACAGTAAATGTTGAGAGGATGCAGATGGTGTGTGTGTGTGTGTGTGTGTGTGTGTGCGTATGTTTATAATACCTTGTGGGGACAATTTTCCTGACATATACTACGTTGTGGGGACCAATTGCTCCTTGTGGGGACTGGAACCTTGTCCCCACAAGGGGAAACCCTGTTTTTGGGTCAGGGGACAGAGTTAGGGCTAAGGTATGAATTGAGTTTAGGTTAGGGTTAGGGTTAGGTATGTGATGGTTAGGGTTAGGAAAAGGGTAAAGGTAAGGTTTAGGCTGTAGAAATGAATGGAAGTCAATGGAAATTCCCCACAAAGATAGCAAAACACACTTGTGTGTGTGTGTGTGTGTGTGTGTGTGTGTGCGTGTGTGTTTGTGTGTGTGTAAAAAAAAAAAAAAACACTTTAAGACATGGCGCTGGTCTGAGTGGCCCTTTAGTCGGGCTGAGCATTTCACCGCTTCACTTTCGGAGCTCTGCTGTCTCTGCATTTAGCAAACAGGAGCCCGCCCCACGGACTCCGCACCGGCTAGATCGCTGCTTTTATCGCTGCTTGCGCCTTTATTATTTCACTGCAATTTACAATGTACCACAGCAGGGAAAGTTCACAATGTGCATGTTTGATGTCCCTAAGGTCATGCGCACACTTGATTTCACGGCTACAGAAATCGAAATGACAACCAGCATGAATGAGGAGAAGAAGAAAAACGAAGATCAAATGAAAATTTCAGGCATGATTTAACAGGAGTGGATCATCGCTGACAAGTTTTTTCCACGCCTCCATTGTCTGTGTGGTTTTACTCGCTGTGCAGAGAATGTCAGCTGTTATTTTTTCCTTACTTCAGCTGTAGCCACCAGAACGATCACTATAACCACAATCTGGTGGTAATCACACTATTGTGGTTTGTGCGATTGTTTGGTGCCGTTTCCTTCACTTTCTATGAACTGACAGATTTCCTCAGGCAGCTCATCGCACCTGTGTCACTGTAAAAAGTGCTGACTGATGTTTTTCTCCGCTGATCACTGATCAATCGGCAATACGGAAAACGGGTGCACAGTTCTTGGCCTGCCGGCAGCTGTTGCAGTGAGTGGGATTTGTAGTATAAGTGGTGGGAGCACATTTCCCCACTGGCTATTAATAATAGCTATATGAAATCATCTTGCTGGCCGTATAAAATTAGATCGTGGGCCGGAAGTAGCCCGCAGGCCTTGAGTCTGACACAGGTGACATAGAGAAAAACTGCAGAACGGAAGTTAAAATGTGCAGATGAAATTTCTGGCTAGAACCCTAGTGTGTGTATGCACGTGGGTTGGATTGGGGGGGGGGGCTAAAAATGTGTCCGCATACACCTCTGAAAGTATATAGCTGCACTCCTGCTGCTGAGGCTGTGAGAGCAATCAATCAAAAACTGGAGCAGTGTGCTGAGGCTGAGGCCGGTCCAGCTTCTGCTCCCAGAGACGAACCCACCTCTTGTGTGAGTGCAGCAGAGCAGGAAATCGCACAAATCTTGGGCTCAGTTGCTCCGATAATTTCCAGTCACCTCATCATTCAACTCTTCGCAAAGGTCATTCCAAGGTGTAAGGATGGTCTAATAACTGCTGCCAAAAGACAAAAACTCAGTCTGACAGAGTTGATCACACAAGTTGTGAACGTGGAAATCACAAAGGCCCAATCTCTGACAAAGCTCAAAAACAACATATGTGAATTTGTCGAGGCCGTGACGACAGGCGTCATGAAGGAGTTCAGATCTCCAGAACAGCTCTTGGAAGCTGCACTGACTTCAGAAGATTCATCTTTTAAAGTGGCTCTCCCGAAGCACCTGCAAATCAATCTTGGTGTCTTATTCAAGCCTAGAAAGAAGTCCAAAGTTGCCAGGTTCTTTTCAGCCGTGGGAAAAGCTTTTACAAAGCCCTTCAGGTGCTGTTTTAAGGGCAGCAGTGATGACTAAATTATTATCTTGACTTTATCTCGTCTCCCCGTGTTCTTTCCCCCAAACAGCCGTGGCAGTCGGCCGCCCCTGTGAGCCTGCTTCTGCCAGAGGTTTCTTCCTGTTAAATGGGAGTTTTTCCTCTCCAAGGTCGCCTAGTGCTTGCTCACAGGGGATCACCTAAATGTTGGGGGAATTCTTTCTAACACACCAGGGTCCTTACATCACAAAGCACCCTGAGGAGACCATTGTTGGGATTTGGTGCTAGAAAAATGATCTTGAATTGAACACAATCTTAAGAACATTTAATATGGCATCAAATCAAAACAAAAACAGATGAAGTCTACTTAAATCATATTTATATCATCAAATAAAAAAATTAATTCAAGTTTTTGTTGTGTTTTCCTGTGTTATAAATGAATCGTACTTTGGGAATCACACTGTTGCAGTACTGGGCAGAAAAACAAAGAAAATGGAGCAGAGACTATATCATAACACAAGCAATAAGTTTTGGAGAAGCATTAGATCTAATAAATATGAGCATTTTATTATGGTTTGGATTGAAAAACTATTGAGAAAAAAAATTTGAATTGTGTATATTGAGAATAAATTTTGATGAGTTGATGAAAGTACAGTGGCTTGCTAAAGTATTCATACCCCTTGAACTTTCCCATATTTTGTCACATTACAACCACAAACATAAATATATTTAACTGGAATTTAATGTGAAAGACCAACACAAAGTGGTATACGTACAATTGTGAAGTGGAAAGAAAATTATACACAATCCAAAACATTTTTTACAAATCAAAAACTGAAAAGTGCGGTGTGCAAAAGTATTCAGCCCCCCCTGAGTCAATACTTTGTGGAACCACCTTTTGCTGCAATTACAGCTGCAAGTCTTTTAGGGTATGTCTCCACCAGCTTTGCACATCTAGTGACTGAAATTTTTGCCCATTCTTCTTTGCAAAACAGCTCAAGCTCAGTCAGATTAGATGGGGAGCGATTGTGAACAGCAGTTTTCAGATATTGCCACAAATTCTCGATTGGGTTTAGGTCTGAACTTTGACTGGGCCGTTCTAACACATGAATATGTTTTGTTTCAAACCATTCCATTGTAGCCCTGGCTTTATGTTTAGGGTCATTGTCCTGCTGGAAGGTGAACCTCCGGCCCAGTCTCAAGTCTTTTGCAGACTCCAACAGGTTTTCTTCCAAGATTGCCCTGTATTTGGCTCCATCCATCTTCCCATCAACTCTTGTTTGGCCTGAAGGTTTAGGTGGACGGCTTTGTCTTGGTAGATTTACAGTTGTGCCATACTCTTTCCATTTCCGGATAATGGATTGAACAGTGCTCCGTGAGATGTTCAAAGCTTGGGAAATCTTTTTATAGCCTAAGCCTGCTTTAAACTTCTCCACAGCCTTTTTCCTGACCTGTCTGCTGTGTTCTTTGGACTTCATGATGCTGTTTACTCCCCAATATTCTCTTAACCAACCTCTGAGGCCGTCATGGAGCAGCTGCATTTGTACTGAAATTAGATTACACACAGGTGGACTCTTTTTAGTCATTAGCAGTCATCAGGCAACTTTTGAATGCAATTGGTTGCACTCAGGGAAAAGGGGGCTGAATACTTTTGCAAGCCATTGTATACTTCAGAATGGGTTTTGATAACAAGGAAATAATTTCTCTTTTAGCACATAAACACAATGTTGTGATAAGTATGAGGATGTTAAGAGATGGTGCAGAAAGGTGCCCAGATAGCAAAGTGACTCTAACAGAAAGAGGTCAGGATGTCCTCAGGATCACTGACACTGCTCAGCAGCGCTTCACTCACTTGATTTGAGCTCCTTTTACAAAGTTTTCCAGCCTCCTCCAGAGTAACACGTGGAACTTTCTCACCAGCACACTGACAGCTGCAGAAACTCGCCGCTCGGTCGTTTTTAGTTCAATGTTAAAGAGTTAAAGTGTATTTATATTAATAGTAACTTTGCTGTTGCCATCAGAGAGCCAGTTGCTGTGCCATTTCAACATCAAATTTTACCTTCACCAAACACCAAGGCAACGAGTAGGCATAGCTCATGGAACTTGCCAAAAGCTTCTCAATGGATCCAAAACACTGAAGGAAGTTTTACTTTGACAGTACTGGTGCAAACATCAACAATCAGGAAGCAGCTTCACCTCTGATCACAGACACACTGAACTCTGCTTACTCACCTGGAGGTCTGACCATCAGCCTGATTTCATGCTTGATCTCAGTGGTAGGGCTTTTTCTGGTTCCTGTGTCCTCCACGAAGATGTGGCACTCATATGTTCCTGTGTCATTAATGCTGGTGTTGCTCATGGTGATGGACACGTCCATATTTTTCATCTGTGGATCTCTCAGCTTCACTCGATCCTTAAAAATTGAATGCTGGTAGTTTCTGTGTGGGTGATCATCTCGATAGAAGAAGACGTATCCATCTGAGAGCAGATCATTTCTTTTCGACTGGAGTAGTTTGAGTTTGGCATTTTCTGGACCGTGGCACTCCAGATCGACATTCCCGCCAGGCTCCACCTCCATCTCTTGTATACCTAAACAAAAGATTACATTATATAAATTACACAGGTTTCACACCGTCTCTATGTAAACACAAGCAGCTCACAAGGAAAATCCACAACACTGGAACATGGTTCCTTCTTCCTGTATTATGACCTCCACATGCAGACTATCTTTAAATATCACAGGTTTCATCAATACTAGTAGAAGCAGTGAATCCACTGACTGTCCACAAGCCTGTGTGAATTATGAAGGTGTGTGCAAGCGCACATACAAACTGGTTACTGTTTCCACAGGAAGGTGCAGGTAAGCAGCAGCCAGGTGCTGCTGATCAAATGTTCTTGATTAACTGATGAAGTTTTGACAGTTTACTGGGTTTTCAGCTCCATCTCAGACTCTACAGGCCTCAGTTACCATGTTTCTAAGGGCTGTCAAGCACCTCATACCAACTGTTAACCATGGTGGTGGAGGGCTGATGGCATGGAGCCGACTCTGCGTGAACTCCTCCAGAGTCGTATGTGAGGCCATCTGTCTGACAGCTAAAGCTTGGTTCCAAACTGGGTCATACAACAGGACAATGATCCCAAACACAGCAGCAAGTCTACAGCAGAATGGCTGAAAAGGAAAAGAATCAGGCGTTTCAGTGACCAATCCCAGTCCAGACTCCAACCTGGCTAAAAGGCTGTGCTGGGACCTTTAGAGAGCTGTGCATGAATGAGTCCAAACCTCCATGAACTGAAGCATCAGAAGAGCGGGCCAGAATTCCTCCACAACAACGTGAGACACTGATAAATTCATACAGAGTCTGCTACACAGACTGTAGGACTGATTTTACCCTCATAACCCACTTCATACTGCTTCCAATCTGTCTGGACCATCAGAGGTCAAACCAGGTCATCACAATTACTATAAACCATTTAATCTTCCTCTACACATGCTGTAAAAACAGACAGTTAAATCTATGACGTTTATTAGATGGTTTAAATTCGCCCCAGTACCTGCACATGTCATGAAGTACTGCAACTAACGACTATTTTGATAGTCGAATAGTGATCGACTATTGAAACAATTAGCTGACTAATCGGATTATGAATCACATAATTATAAAATGGCAGTTATTTAGCTATCAGCTTTTACATTTAGCATAAGGTTATTTAAAACACACGGTAAACACACAGAAGATGGATACTTAATTTAAAAATTTGATTCAGGTTTGCTGCTGATATAACTTCAACGGTCCATTTTTCCCATCATAAAAAGATATATAGCACTTTTTCGTCCCTGTAAAAAAAAGTTGGTACAGTTTCACCAGTAACCCCCACAATTACCTGAATGCTATCCGGTCTTTAAGTCTGACGTCATTTCCGGGTCAAAATGCTCCTAAATAAACAGCAATGGCATAACCAATGACTGTTCACTATTAAAGTTGATTGTAACATACCTTATCAACCGCAGCCACTTCCAGTTATGAGCAGAGATTGGCTGAGGTGACCACTGAGCATCATTTCCATCATTTCCTGACCCATCAGTTGGTTCTCAGATCACTGTGACTGAATCATGTGTGACATCATATTACCCTGCTCTGGTACTGTGAAATTTGTCAATAAAGTTGTGTTTGTTCTGTCAGCTCACAGCATGTTTTCTACACTTCAGTGTGATAGAAAGTTGTTGACATCCTGATGTTGCTGCGTCACATTTTTATTTTAAAGGTTTTGTGTTACAGTCAGTGAGGGGGAAGATATGAAGGCTTTTTTAAACAGAGCCTAAGTTCATGTCACCGGTTAATGTAACATGCATATTTTTAGACTGTGGTGGGAAATGCACACTGCTGCCCCGTGGACATATTTTTCCACACACTCAAATACATGAAAGCCTGCAGACGCTCAAGTGACGCTGTTCTGTACAACTGAAACTTTTACTGTGACTCCACTTCATGCATCTGCGGTGTGTTTGCTCTCAGCTTGGCCTGCAGCAGCACTCACACCACAAGTCATTTTTGCATCTGCAGCACCACGTAGGCCTGTGGTACAGGGTCCCCTGGGACCCCAAAACATTTTTTTTTTTTTTTTTAAAAAGCACAAATCAAATCAGAAATCAATTAGGTCACATCAATAAAAAGAAAGAAAAAAATTCAATCATGAAATACAGCAAAACATAAATGTCTGGGGTCAATATCTAATCATCCAATCACATGGCAGCAACTCAGGCATTTAGGCCCCTGGTCACAGTCAAGGGGACTTGCTGGAGATCAAACTGAGCATCTGAAAGGAGAATCAAGATGATTTAAGTGTCTTTGAATGTGGCAGGGTTGTTGGTGCCAGACGGGCTGATCTGAGTGTTTCACAAACTGGGATTTTCTAGCGATGGGCAGGTGAAGCCTCATGATGCACTGAGGCTTTCCTTACAATTGGACCAAAGGAGATTCAAGTCAGTGACAGTGACATCTGGTGGACAATTGAAGCCACAGCAACCTCTCAAGAGCACAACTGAAACGCTCACACTGTCTTGATTCCACGTCAGCAATAAAGCTTCAAAAAGACTGCATGGTTATTTGTGTGTTTGTTTATTTAGATGCAATAATGACATCATCATTACACAATAATGTTAGCAGTTATAAAACTGCCACATCATGACTAGGGGCATGTGAGGGCAGGAAGGTGTTTCTTTTACAGAGCTCTTATTACTTATTACTGGACGAACCAATCTGAGAAGCAGGTGAAGCACTAATGTTAATATTATTAATAATCTTCCATAACTTTTAATAAATGTTTCATTTTGAGTAAGTGTGTATAATGACTAATTCAAGGGAACTGAAGAAAAAACATTTATATTTTACGCCCTTTATATTTTAGTCGACTAAATCGACTGTAGATTTAGTTGACTATATTCTTATGATAATTTCGTCGACTAAAACCATTCAGATGACTAAAACTAAATTACATTTTCGTCAAAAGACTATGACTAAAACTAAATCAAAATTTGCTGTCAAAATTAACACTGTTCCACAGCATGTCTTTTCATTCCCCTCAGCCCATCCCGTCGTGGCAGATGACTGCCCCTCCCTGAGCCTGGTTCTGCTGGAGGTTTCTTCCTGTTAAAAGGGAGTTTTTCCTTCCCACTGTCGCAAAGTGTTTGCTCATAGGGGGTCGTTTTGACTGTTGGGTTTTCTCTGTATTATTGTAGGGTCTTTACCCACAATACAAAGCGCCTTGAGGCGACTGTTTGTTGTGATTTGGCGCTATATAAATAAAATTGAATTGAATTGAATTGAATTGAATTGAATTGAATGCTGTAAATGGTGATTGTGTACCTGTTCCAGTGTCATGAAAAGGCTGTGTGGATTAACTTGCAGACTCAAATGCAGGACACAGGAGACAGGAGTGAAACATAAACAAGCTTTTTAATTGCTGATGAGTCTAGGAACTACAAAACCTAACAGAGAGCAAAAAACAGGAAATCCAAAAAATTTTAAACTCATTTAGAACAAGTATCCATGGGGCACTTGTAATCCAGAATCAAAAAATATGAGGAATACCAATAAAGAGAATACTCTACTACAAGGACACACAACTACACCAGAAACCAGAGAGGAACTAAGCACAGCTGAAAACAATGAGGAAACCAGGGAAGATGGGAACAGGAAATAAAACACACACAACATAAAGGAAAACAGGACCTTACAAAGTAAACACAGAAAGTAACTAAAGAAAGCAGATACTTAACAAGTCTGACAAAATAGACAGAGATGAGGAAACCCTGAAAACTTAAATAATAAGGCTAGGAAGTAAACCACAAACTACTTATACAAAGCATCAGAAAATAAGAAATGAATAATGAGCTAAATATATAAGGAGTGGGAGGTAACACTGGGGAGGTAACGTAAATAACACAAAAATATAAATAATACTAAAAAACAAAGAACAGGACTCAAAAATAAACCAAAAGGAATCATAAACTCAAAAAAAAAGCCTGGGTCCAAAACCCAGGGACCATGACACCCAGGAGCAAGAGCAGCTACTAAAGCACGCAACACACACACCCAGATATTGTTTGTGGTGTTGTAGAGAGAACTAAATATCAAAAAGTATTGTTTATTAATGCTGATGCTGACAATATACATTGCTACAAATGCAAAAAGTCTTTTTTATTTGTATGGCTAAAATTTCACATACATGCTGTGGCTCACACTCATTGTTGTTCTTGGTATGTTTGGATAAGACAATTTTTTTTTTTTTTAAACATCAAAGACAGGATCACATTACTATAATAGGCTGATAAAGCCAGCCAATGTATTTATTATATGTCTGAAAAAGGCTTTAGTTCACTGTAGTGTGATGCATGGTACTCTGGACTATTTGGCATTGTTTTAAAGTCCAGGTCACTTAGATATTTGTTTCCTGAAAAGACAATACAAGTGTGTGCAGCATGTATGTTGTTTGACACGCTTGTTGCTGCTCTGTTGATAAATTTGTTGTATAGTATGGTTTACAGCTTTTCTTTATCCTAATCATTTATTTTATTCTTTGTATACTTGAACTCGTTGGTGCTTCAAATAATTTTATTTTCCTTTCATCCAAGATTTCTACTTTATTTTACGGAGGTAAACTGATCCACTTGGCTCCACACCGAAACCAGGATGGAGTGGTTCAGTGAAAGTTGTGTGCACAGTGTACAGGTGGGTAACGGTATCACGAAAGACTTCAAAAAAGGACAAAATGCCTGCTGGCCAGTCCAGATACACTCCGATGATACAACTAGACCACATTTTACAGTCTGCAAAGTTTACACAGGAATTATTATGATAAAAACAACCATTATTCTTCCAGCACCAAGACTTTTCATTGTTTCCCAAAGAAAACTCAGAGGGAGCGTCTCCCCTCCTGTCTATACTTTTATACGCCACACCAACATCAGCCCCGAAACATTCAGCTTCCCAGTAATGGCGACCTGTCAGACCTTCTTCACACAGAACCTGAAGAGTCTCAAATCTGTCTGGATGATCAGGATATGGTTGCTCCTCTGAAACAAATTCTGCCATTTTGTTCTCCTTGGTTAAAATCATATTGACACCAGCTGTGTTGGGGTCAAGTGTGAGGTCACAGGCATCTGCAATCAGGATAGCAGGAAAAAGTGTTATTGTGTTAGTGTTCTTGATCTCTGATAATTTTGTCATGACGCTTAAAACAAGGCCGGTTTACTTAGTATTCAAGGATGTCAAACAATAACTGCAAATAATCCAGACATGCTGTTCAAATTGTGTATGAAAAACAATTGCTTTCTATAGTTCCTTCACATTTGTGACTTAACATTAAATGCTGTAATTCAGTTTCTTGGGGAATGTAAACTGTATATGATTGTCTATATTGTGAGTGACCAGTTGTTTCCTTAAAAGCTGGATTATAACTTGTTTATAAAGAACACTGTACTTCGGCCACAGAAAATAGTTGCAATGTGTTTATGATTTTAAAGTAGGCTTATCTTTGATAAGTGGCCATGGTCTGCCTGGGGTTTTACACTTGTCCTAATGTAGAAAATATCTGTTTGTGTATGTTTATCCTGATTTGAAAGACATGTCAGGACTTATACTCTCTTGCAAATATACAGTGGCATGTATGAAAATCACATCAGAGATATACAAGATGAGTAAGAAAAGCTTTTCTTACACTGTCTCAGTAGTTTCAGGTCGACCCAACATTCTTCATTTTGGTCCACACTGATGGGAAATATGAACAAAAGCAATGAACTGGAAATCAATATTAGAATATTATCAAGTGTAAAACTGTCTTTGTTAGACAGTATTTATTCCATACTTGAGATTTTCCAGACTGCAGTGGGAATCCCTCTGTTTTTCAGTCAGCAGCTTGACTGCTTCATCAGTGAGGTTATTAAAGCTGAGGTCCAGATCTTTGAGGCTGCAGTGGTCAGAGTCTAGAGCCAAGGCCAAAGAGGAGCCTCCATCTCCTGTCACTTTACAAAATGACAGCCTACACAAATCAAACAACATGTGGGAGATGTTCAGATTTTCTAAGCCTGATTTGACAGCTTTTTTCAGTCTTCCTTTGCACAGCACTACGTGCCTCCCAAACTGGCACGTTTTATTCTAAGTGATATCAAATGATTAGATTGCAAAATTTACTGCAATGCAATTCAACGGTACCACAGTTCTCATCAATGTCTCTTTTTAAAGGTTTGAAAAAGCTTGACTGTGAACTGTGACCTGGCTATTTCTTATACTGACCTGAGTGCTTTTAAACCACAGTGTGGGCTCCTCAGTGCATTACACAGTGCCCTCACCCCTGAGTCCTGTAGGTCATTATAGCTCAGGTCCAACTCTTTCAGGTGGGAAGCTCTGGAGCTGACTGCTGAGGCCAGAATCTCACAGCTTTTCTCTGTGAGTTTGTTGTGACTGAGACTGAATGAAAAATATTGGAATATAATAATTAAAAAAATATTTGAATTATATTAAAAACAATGACTGTTAGAATAATTCTCATTTCTATTCATTTACAGTGCTTACCAAATTTATTAGAACACCACCCAGTAAGGTTCATGCCACAGCTGGCCTAAATTGACAGCATCGGTTATTATTTTTTAATTACCAATTGAAATCAAATACATAATAATGTAATGGTTAATTATTATTTGTTATCCATTTATTATTATTTTACTGTTTTACAGAAAAGCAGAAAAAAAGTAAAGAGCATTATTTATTTTTGACTAAGATGCCAAATTACAATTATTACTTGCGTTCCTGAACAAAAAAAAATAGTTTTAGTAGTTGAATATTATGCTCGATCAATTTCGGACTAGGAAATTCCAGCGTGCCAGCTCAAATTTGGTTATAAAAACACGAATTTAGTTCAGTTTATTCAGTATTTTTTTAATTTTAAACACGTTTATGCAAAATTTCTAAAATATGTGTTTTCTTGTTTTATAAAAGGTGGTCTAATAGATTTGTTAAGCACTAAACAATTCATAGCATCTAAAGACAAGAATGAAAATTCCTTTTTTTCAATTGCCTATGATGACTAAATAGGTTCTTCCTAAATTGTAAAACTAGAACCATCTATGTGTAATGTCCTTGTTGGCAATACATGTTTCAATATAGCCATTTAAAATACCATGATAGTCTATTTCAAAAGGTGCACTTAGAGCTATCCATCCATCGATCTTCTTCTGTTTATCCTTTTCAGGGTCGCAGGGGGGCTGGAGCCTATCCCAGCTGTCAAAGGGCAAGTGGCAGGGTCCACCCTGGACAGGTCGCCAGCCTGTCACAGGGCTAACACAGAGACAGACACCCATACAAACTCACATTCTTTCTGTCGACTTCTAAAAGAAGGTGATTAACGACATTGAGGAGGGAAGTTTTCTGTGCCCTGTAAAATTTTCAAAATATCTATTAGGTACTCCTTTTTTTTAATGAAGCATTTTACCTCAATGCCTTCAGTCTGCAGTTAATGTTCATCAGTCCAGCTGAGAGGATCTTCATTTCTGAGTCTTTAAAATTGATGTAGCTTAGTTCCAGTTCTCTCAGGTAACAAGTGTTGGATGTGAATGCTGCAACTAACAGTTGGCAGATTTCTGCAGGCTTAGGATTTCGGTTCAGCCTGTACAGAACACAACATAGAATTAGATTTAGTATTTAGTATATATATATATATATATATATATATTATATATGTATATATATATATAATGTATATATGTATATATATATATATGTACGTGTGTGTGCACAGAGACAGAGAGAGAGGTGATGCAGCGGGTAAAACAAGTATTGAACACATCCCCAATTTTCTAAGTCAACATTAAAGGTGCTATTGACATGAAATTCTCACTAGATTTCAGTAATAACCCATCAAATCCACACATGCAAAGTAATCAAACCATAGATGTCCATAAATTATGTGTAATGATGAGAAATGATACAGGGAAAAAGTATTTAACACACTTACTGAAATTTATTTAACCCCTGTTGTCCTCTGCGGTCATTTTTGACCCCATAGGAAAACAGATGTTATTAAATTCAATAATAACCCATAATTCGATCAAATTACTTGAAATGAATTATAATCATGAAGAGCATAGTATCAAACGACCCTTATTATTTTCAGATCATGGGGGGGGGGGGGGGGGGGCTGGATCCTATCCCAGCTGTCATAGGGCAAGTGGCAGGGTACACCCTGGACAGGGCGCCAGCCTGTCACAGGGCTAACACAGAGGCAGACAACCATTCCCACTCACACCTATGGGCAGTTTAGAATCACCAATTAACCTAACCCCAGTAATGGCATGTCTTTGGATTGTGGGAGGAAACCAGAGTACCCAGAGGAAACCCATGCAGACACAGGGAGAACATGCAAACTCCACACAGAAAGGCCCGGGCCAAGGTGGTTTCAAATCCAGACCTTCTAGCTGTGCGGTGCAGTGCTAACCACCACACCACTGTGCTGCCCCAAAAGATTTGATTTCGGTTCAAAATGACTCCAGAACAACAGGAGGGTTAATGCTTCATGAAAAAGCCTTTGCTGGTGATAACAGCTTCAAGACACCTCCTGTATGAGAAGCCAGTCGCTTGCTTCTCATACAGGAGGTGTATGAGGGCTCACACAGCATTGCTTTCTTCCATGCAAACAACAAAGCAATTGAAAGATTCATGGAGTAGCTTGATCAGTCTCATCTCACTCTTAGTATAAGTAAAATTAAAGGTATGAGCTTTCCTAAAGCTCATACGTTTAATTGTTTTTGTTTGTTTTTTGGGATATTCTTTTGTTGACATTCTTTGTATGTAACCTGCCAAGGGACTGCAGATGCAAATTAGCTATAAGCTAACTCTGGTACAATAAATCAAATGGTAACATTTATGTTAATAATGTACATGGTCCCTTTTTAAATAAATTAAAGTAAAACACTCTTCAAATCCTGAAGGTTTGTGGGCTCCTTCTATGAATTCTGAGATTTTCAGTTGGATTCAGGTCAGGTGATGGGCTACTGTGCAATGCTTGGCCATTCTAGCAGCTTTATTTTCTCTCTCTGAAACCAACTGACAGTTTCCTTGGCTGTGTGTTTGATATCAATACTCTTGCTGAAATGTCCACCCTCATTTCATCTTCATCATCTTCCTGGTAGATGGCAGAAGATGTTTATCGAGAATATCTCAGTACATTTTTTCATTGATCCTTTCTTCAATCACATGAAGCGTGCCAGTATTGTGTGCTGAAAAACAGCCCCACGCCATGATGTTCCCACCTCCAAATGTCACTGTTGGTATGGTGTTTTAGGGGTGATATGCAGTGCCCTTTGACCTCCAAATATGGTGTGTATTATGGCATCCAAAGAGTTCAATTTTGGTCTCATCTGACCAGACTATATTTTATATAATATATACTATATTACTTCACAGGCTTGTTTAACAACAACATGTTTAACAAGATGGGGTTTTTTTTGTTTTGGTTTTTTTCTCCTCCGTGAATCGCCACCTTATCGTGGTGGAGGGGTTTGTGTGTCCCAGTGATCCCAGGAGCTATGTTGTTCGGGGGCTTGTCCGCCTGGTAGGGTCTCCCATGGCAAACTGGTCCTGGGTGAGGGTCCAGACAAAGAGCGGTTCAGAAGACCCCTATGTTCGCAACAGCAAGGCAACAGTTTACCCTGCCTGGGATAGGGTTACCAGGGCCCCACCCTGGAGCCAGGCCTGGGGAGGGAGCTCGAGGGAGAGCGTCTGGTGGCCGGGCATTAGCCCGTGGTGCTTGGCCGGACGCAGCCCGAAGAGGTTACATGGGCCCGCCCTCCTGTAGGCCCACCACCCGCAGGAGGCGTCGTAGGGGTCGGGTGCAGTGTGTGTTGGGCGGTGGCCCAGGGCGGAGGCCCTGGCGGACCGATCCCCGGCTATCGAGACTCTCTGGTGGGGAAGGAGCCTGAGCTAGTGTGTGAGGTTGAGAGATACCAGCTAGTTATAGTTGGGCTCACCTCAGCGCATGGCCTGGGCTCTGGAACCAGTCTCCTGGAGAAGGGCTGGACTCTGTTCCAGTCTGGAGTTGCCCTCGGTGAGAGGCAGCGAGCTGGGGTGGGTATTCTTGTATCCCCCCCGGCTTGCTGCCTGTACGTCAGAGTTTTCACTGGTGGACGAGAGGGTAGTGTCCCTGCGCCTTCGGGCTGGGGAACGGGTCCTGACTGTTGTTTGTGATTATGCGCCGAATGACAGTTCAGCGTACCCACCCTTTTTGGAGTCCCTGGGCGGGGTGCTGGAGAGTGCTCCATCTGGTGACTCCATAGTCTTGCTGGGAGACTTCAATGCTCATGTGGGCAATGACGGTGAGACCTGGAGGGGCGTGATTGGGAGGAACGGCCTGCCCGATCTGAACCCGAATTGTGTTTTGTTATTGGACTTCTGTGCAAACCACAGTTTGTCCATAACGAACACCATGTTCGAACATAAGGATGTCCATAAGTGCACATGGCACCAGGACACCCTAGGTCGCAGGTCGATGATCGATTGTGTAATTGTATCATCAGATCTGTGGCCGTATGTTCTGGACACTCAGGTGAAGAGAGGAGCTGAGCTGTCAACTGATCACCACCTGGTGGTGAGTTGGATCAGGTGGCGGGGGAAGATGCTGGACAGACCTGGCGCACCTAAACATATTGTGAGGGTGCGCTGGGAAAGCCTGGCAGAAGCCCCAGTCCACGAGATCTTCAACTCCCACCTCCAGCAGAACTTCGACAGCATTCCGAGGGAGGCTGAGGACATTGAGTCTGAATGGACCATGTTCCGCACCTCCATTGTTGAGGCTGCTGCTCAGAGCTGTGGCTGCAAGGTGGTTGGTGCCTGTCGTGGTGGTAACCCCTCAACCAGATGGTGGTCACCGGAGGTGAAGGGAGCCATCAAGCTGAAGAAAGAGTCCTATCGGGCTTGGTTAGCCTGTGGGACTCCAGAGGCAGCTGACAGGTATCGGCAGGCCAAGCGGAATGCAGCTCGGGCAGTGGCCGAAGCAAAAACTCGGGTGTGGGAGGAGTTCGGTGAGGCTATGGAGAAAGACTTTCGGACGGCATTGAAGCGATTCTGGCAAACCGTCAGGCGACTCAGGAGGGGAAAGCAGTGCTCCACGCACATGGTTTGCGGGTGGGGTGCTGCTGACTTCAACTGAGGCTATAGTCGGACGGTGGAAGGAATTCTTTGAGGACCTCCTGAATCCCACTGACACGCCTTCTGTAGTGGAAGGAGAGTCTGGGGACAAGGGAGATGACTTGACCATCACTGGGGGTGAAGTCACTAAGGCAGTTAAACAACTCCTTGGTGGCAAGGCCCCTGGAGTGGACGAGATTCGCCCTGAGTTCCTGAAGGCTCTGGATGTTGTAGGGCTGTCTTGGTTGACACGCCTCTGCAACATCGCGTGGAGATCTGGGGCAGTGCCATTGGATTGGCAGACCGGGGTGGTGGTCCCCATCTTTAAGAAGGGAGACCGGAGGGTGTGCTCCAACTTTCGGGGGATCACACTCCTCAGCCTCCCCGGTAAGGTCTATGCCAGGGTGCTGGAAAGGAGGGTCTGTCCGTTAGTCGAACCTCGGATCCAGGAGGAACAATGCGGTTTTCGTCCTGGTCGCGGAACGCCGGACCAGCTCTTTATCCTCTCAAGGGTATTCGAGTGTGCGTGGGAGTTTGCCCAACCAGTCTACATGTGCTTTGTGGACTTGGAGAAGGCATTCGACCATGTCCCTCGGGGTATCCTTTGGGAGGTCCTGCGGGAGTATGGGGTGTCTGGCCCGTTGTTGCGGGCCATTCAGTCTTTGTACAATCGCAGTGAGAGTTTGGTCCGTATAGACGGTAATAAGTCAGATTCGTTTCCTGTGGGTGTTGGACTCTGTCAGGGCTGCCCTTTGTCACCGATTCTGTTCATAATTTTTATGGACAGAATTTCTAGGCGTAGCCAGGTGGTGGAAGTCTTCTTCCTTGGTGGCCTCAGAGTCTCATCTCTGCTTTTTGAAGATGATGCGGTCCTGTTGGCTTCATCAGGGGGTGGCCTCCAGCTCGCAGTGGAACGGTTTGCAGCCGAGTGTGAAGTGGCTGGCATGAGAATCAGCACCTCTAAGTCTGAGGCCATGGTCCTCAGCCGGAAAAGGGTGGAGTGCCCTCTCCGGCTCAGGAATGAGTTCTTGCCCCAAGTGGAGGAGTTCAAGTATCTTGGGGTCTTGTTCACGAGTGACGGGAGAAGGGAGCGGGAGATCAACAGACGGATCGGGGCTGCTTCTGCAGTGATGTGGACGCTGCACCGGTCTGTCGTGGTGAAGAGGGAGCTTACTGTAAAAGCGAAGCTCTCGATTTAGCGGTCGATCTACGTTCCTACCCTCACCTATGGTCATGAGCTTTGGGTAGTGACCGAAAGAATAAGATTGCGAATACAAGCGGCAGAAATGAGTTTCCTTCGAAGGGTGGCTGGCCTCTCCCTTAGAGATAAGGTGAGGAGTTCAGCCATCCGGGAGGGGCTCAGAGTACAGCCGCTGCTCCTCCACATCGAAAGGAGCCAGTTGAGGTGGCTTGGGCATCTGATTAGGATGCCTCCTGGCCGCCTCTTGGGTGAGGTGTTCCGGGCATGTCCCACCAGGAGGAGGCCCCGTGGTAGACCCAGGACACGCTGGAGAGATTATATCTCTCGGCTGGCCTGGGAACGCCTTGGGGTCCCTCCGGATGGGCTGGAGGAGGTGGTTGGGGAGAGGGAAGCCTGGGCTTCTCTGCTTAGGCTCCTGCCCCCGCAACCCGGCCCTGGATAAGCGGAAGAGAATGGATGGATGAATGGATGGATGGATGGATGGATGGATGGATGGATGGATTGATGTTTTTTCTTCAGCAATTGAGTCTTGCGTGGCGAGCATGCATACAGGACATGGCGGGTAACTGCATTACTTATTGTTTTCTTTGAAATAATTGCTGCTGTTTCCAGGTCTTTCTGTTGGCTCTCTCCTTGGCTCTTGGATTGTTCATTATCTTCTGATAATTCTTTTCAAAAACAATGTGGACTTTATAGATAATTGGAAAAGTTTCTGGGGGAAACCTGGCCTTGTTAGGAGAGGCCGCATCCATCCTACTATAGATGGAGCAGCTCTCATTTCTAGAAATCTGGACAAATTAATTAACCCTCCAGAAACCTGACTACCCAGGGTTGAGACCAGGAAGAAGCGTTGCAGGCTTACATGCCTCTCTGCAGCTTCTCTCCTCCTGCCATCCCCCCAAAACCCCATCTCCATAGAGATGGTGCCTGCTCCCAAAAAACAAACCTAAAATCACCAAAAAACTATTTAAGCATAAAAATTCAAACTCAACTGCACCAAAAAGTAAAACAGTTAAATGTGGATTATAAAACATTAGGTCTCTTTCTTCCAAGTCCCTGTTAGTAAATAATTTAATATTTGATCAACATACTGATTTATTCTGCCTTAGAGAAACCTTGTTAAAGCAGGATGAATATGTTAGTCTAAATGAATCAACACCCCCGAGTCACAGTAACTGCCAGGCACAGGTCGAGGAGGAGGAAAGCCTGACTCTTAGTCTTGTCCACCAAATAACATTTTAAACATTAGAGAAAAAATTATTCATAACCATGTCAAAGATTTATCTTCATGTTCAGCTGCTTCAGGCTGTCCTAAAACCTCCCTGAAAAGCGTTCAGCTGATCCAAAATGCTGCAGCTAGAGTACTAAGTAGAATGGGAGGCAGAGCCTTCAGCTTTCAGGCCCCTCTTCTGTGGAACCAGCTCCCAATTTGGATTTGGCAGACAGAGACCCTCTCTATTTTTAAGATAATACTTAAAACTTTCCTTTATTATAAAGCTTATAGTTAGGGCTGGATCAAGTGGCCCTGAACCATTCCTTGGTTATGTTGCAATAGGTCTAGGCTGCTGGGGTGTTCCTATTGTTCACCGAGTGTTTCTTTTCATTTACCCCTTTTACTCTGTTTATACACCACTCTGGAATTAATCATTAGTTATTAATCTCTGGCTCTCTTCCACAGCATGTCTCTTGTCTCTCCCCTCAACCCCAACTGGTCGCAGCCTGGTTCTGCTGGAGGTTTCTTCCTGTTAAAAAGGAGTTTTTCCTTCTCACTGTCGCCAAGTGTTTGCTCATAGGGGGTCATTTTGAGTGCTGGATTTTCTCTGTAATTATTGTAGGGTCTTACAATATAAAGCGCTTTGAGGCGACTGCTTGTTGTGATTAAGCGCTATATAAAACTGAATTGAAATTGAATTGAGTGTTCTGTCTGAAATCTTGCAAGGAGAACCTGGTCAATCAGTGTGTTTCACAACAATAAGGTTGTGACAGTCTTGAGAGAGCTCACTGGTTTTATCCATCAGAAATGTTTCTTGTGTGACACCTTGATAATGAGACACATTTTCATAGGTCATCAGTTGGAACTGAACCGGCTGATATTTGCACTAAGTGGCAGGCTTGCTTTCTAGTTACTGACAGATTTCAGTTGGTGTCATGGCTTTCCATGTCTTTTTGCACCATCCTTTATTTATATGTTGAATACTTTTTCCCTGTGTCATTGCACACTATTGCGCTTGCTTTATGGACATCTATGGCTGGATTTCTTTGCACGAGTGGAATGAATGAGTTACCAACATCTGGTGAGAATTTCATATCAATAGCACCTTTAGAAATATATTTAGAGAATTGGTGACATGTTCAATACTTATTTTACCCACTCTATATGTTTTTTAAAAAGTATCCTCTCTTTTGCTAGCAAACTGTTTGTAATTAAAAAATAGAGTTGTAATACAATTTTCAAGATGTAATCAAACAACTAGAATGCTGATTTGTCACTATAGCTATTTTTTATGTGGTTGAATATTTGTAGGTCAAATGAATAACTTCTGACACATGACAAGGACAAAATTAAATTTGAGGCAGAGTAAAGTTGAAAACTGACCTGAGCTTCTCCAGTTTAGGGCAGCCTAATCCAACAGAAAGCACCGAACATATTGAGTCCTCCAGTATGTTGCCACTCAGCTCCAGTTCTCTTAGATTTGAGATTATTGATTTGATAGCTGATGCAAAATCTTCAGCCTGTGTGTCTGAGAGTCCTTGACCAGAAAGACTGCAAGGGCATAGGACAGTTTTTGTTTGAAAGTTTTATGTGAAAAGTGTCAATAACACATACACTCATTGGCCACTTTGTCAGTTATACCTTTTCAAATATTTAATCAACCAATCACATGGAAGCAGCTCAATGCATTTCATTGCACTTTGAATGTGGCATTGTTGTTGGTGCCAGATGGGCTGGTCTGAGTATTTCGGATACCGCAGCTCTACTGGGATTTTCTAACACAACCATCTTTATGGTTTACAGAGAATAGCATGAAAAAGAGAACATATTCAGTGAGCGCAGGTCTCTGGATGAAAATGCCTTAACGATGCCAGAGGTCAGAGGAGAATGGCCAGACTGCTTCAAGCTGATAGGAAGGCAACAGTCAAATTTCTGAGGAATGTTTCCAGCACCCCGTTAAATCTATGCCACAAAGAATTAAAGCAGTTCTGAAGGGGGTTCAACCTGGTACTAGAAAGATGCACCTAACAAAGTGTCCATACATATACTGCTCAAAGAAATTCCACAAAATTCTAAAAAGAAATGACAGATCACAACAAAATAAAATAGCATAAGATCATAGTTTTACTAACCTCAAAGCCTCTAGTTTACAAAGAGATTTTTTTAGTCCATCAGCCAAGATTTCTGACCCTTCTAATGTATTGTGGACACGATGAAATTTGGTACGAAATGTATTATTGACAAGATGCAGTTCAGTCAGCACAGAGTGTGGCATGCAGAGAGCTGAAGAGATAGTTTTATATTCCCAAACACTAAGATCCAAGCCTGAGATTCTGCAAAAAATCAAAACAAAAGAAAAAAATCATTGTTTTTAATCAGATAAGATTTTCAAAGCATGTAAATCATTTTCTAGCCTAATAGCAGACTATTCTGATTGATTTTCAAGGTTGAAGGGATTCCAATTTCCCTAATTGAGCACTATAAACTTACACTCAGTTAATTTTTTTAATTAATTTTAATTATATAGTAGCCAGTTTACAACAACATGCTAAAATTTATCTTCATGTTCGGCTGCTTTCAGCACTGCTGGTATTTGTTTAGACTCTTTTGCTCCGGTTGATCTTTCAGAGTTAACTTCAATAGTTACTTCCTGCAAACCATCAACATGTTTATTAGATCCCATTCCTACTAGACTGTTTAAAGAAGTCTTTCCAATTATTGATGATTCAACCCTAAAAATGATCACGCTGTCTTTATTAGTTGGCTATGTACCACAGGCCTTCAAGGTGGCTGTAATTAAACCACTACTTAAAAAGCCATCACTTGACCCAGCTGTCTTAGCTAATTATAGGCCAATCTCCAACCTTCCTTTTCTCTCAAAGATTCTTGAAGAGTTTCAGTCAGGTTTCAGAATTCATCACAGTACAGAAACAGCATTAGTGAAGGTTACAAATGATCTTCTTACAGCCTTTGACAGTGGACTCATCCCTGTTCTTGTCCTGTTGGACCTCAGTGCAGCTTTTCATACTGTTGACCATAACATTTTATTACTGAGATTAGAGCTTGCTATAGGTATTAAAGGTACTGCCTTGCAGTGGTTTGAATCATATTTATCTAATAGACTCCAATTTGTTCATGTAAATGGGGAGTCTTCTTCACACACTAAGGTTAAGTATGGGGTTTTCCACAGGTGCTAGGACCAATTTTATTTACATTATATATGCTTCCCTTAGGCAATATTATTAGAAATTATTGAATAAATTTTCATTGTTATGCAAATGATACTCAGATTTATCTATTGATGAAGCCAGATGACACACATCAATTAGTTAAACTGCAGGATGTTTTAAAGACATAAAGGCCTGGATGACCTCTAATTTCCTGCTTCTAAATTCAGACAAAACTGAAATTCTTGTATTCAGCCCCACAAATCTTAGAAACATGGTGTCTAACCAGATACTTACTCTGGATGGCATTACTTTGGCCTGCAGTAACACCGTGAAAAATCTTGGAGTCATTTTTGACCAGAAAGGTGTGTTGAAGCAGAGACACATCTAAAACCTGCAGGACAGGGGCTCTCGAGGCCTGGAGTTGAAGAGCCCTGGTTTACAACTCCCAGAACCTCTCTTCCCCCACCTCACCCATTGTTGTGGAATTTTTAGTGCATTTAATTAAAAAAAAAAAAGTCTACTACAGGAGTTGTCTTTTGAAAATGTATTCTTGCAAGAAGGACTTCAGCCAGAGCACGCACCAGTGTAGTGAGGAATTCCCAGGAGAAGGAGGCGGGCCTTACTCATACAAAATGCAGCATAATATTTTATTATGTAAAAGTCCAGTTATCCTACACAGGTCACACACAGTTCAACAAGATATATGTAGCAGATTGGGCAAACAAGTCTCATCGGTTTGGAGGCACCAGGACCCTCTGTTGAGGAGGTCCCACATGTCTGCATCTCCCCTATGTGCCGGGTTCAAGGGGTTAAGATCAACATAAAACATGAGAGAGAAAAAGCTGAATCCTTGAACATAACAAAATAATCCTCAGCACTGTCCACAGGACTGTTGCAACCCCTGTCCATGGCCATTAAATAGGCCACAGTCAGCTAGACCTCTAGCTTGCACTTGTGTATTTTATCACAATCTATAGTTGGGCACAAGTGAGCATTCTGACTAACAGCAAATAGACACATGATACATGTGAGACTGAATATGACTGATTGATATGATTGTTAGGACAAAAATCCAAATTGTAAATTATATTTCAGACTGCAGTCTATTCATGACTCTTCAGGACTTATAGTACAATATAACAAATTACACTGAAGGGACTGGCCTGCAGTATATTGTCAGTGTTGTTTGTCTAATAGATGTGCTTCACTATGTACTCACCTTGCTTTTCTGCAGTTTCTCACAGCTGGAAGGAGTCTCAAAATACCTCTTGTTGATGGTCTGTATTTCTTGAGATTGAACTCTTCCAGAGGTGTGTTTGACATTAGAATCAAGTCAGCCAGAGCTGAGCACTGAACAGGGGAGAGCGATGATTCAGGAAAAGAATTCAGATACTGCCGTACTGAATCATGCAGGGAACTGTCTTTCAGCTCAGTCAGGCAGTGGACAAGGTTTAGACATCTTTCAGCTGAGCAGTCCAATAGATCTATTTCTAATAGACTTGTCCGAATTTCTTCAATATTTGCAGTGTGTTCCTCTTTTTGTTGAATCAGGCCTTGGAGCAGTTCTTGTGCTGATTGTAGAGACAAGCCAATAAGGAACCTGAGGAACATGTCCAGTTCTCCGGTCGTTCTCTGAGTTGAATTAGCAATTGCAATTTCAATCAGTTCATTCAAAGGAAGATCCACTGGATCCATTTCCAAGATAGACTTAAGCTCTTCATCAGACCCTTTCAGCAAGAAGTCCTTGAGGTTTTCAGAATCTATTTTTTTACTTGCAAAACTGTGATATACAAAGAGAGCAGCAAAATACTCCTGAACTGTCAGATGAACAAAGCAGTAAAGTTTCTTTGTGCAGAACACGTTCTCTTCTTTGAATATTGCTGTACACAACCCACAGCAAACTCCAGCTTTGTAGATGTCTATGCCATACTTTTCCAGATCTTCAGCAGTGAATATGATCTTGCCTTTTTCCAGTTGTTCAAAAGCCATCCTGCCTAATTTTAAAATGAACTCTTCATTTGACTTAAAGATCTCTGCTGCATCAGGCTCTTCCTGGTTGCCATATTTGTCACTGGCTATTGTCATCTGAATGAGAAAAAAGTGTGTGTACATTCCGGTAAGAGTTGTGGGTATCTTTACATTTTCATCTTTTGTTTTGCCCGTTTTATGCAGCAAATACTCAAAAACTTGTACGGCAATCCAACAGAAGATGGGTATGTGACACATAATGTACAGGCTCCGTGACATGGTCATGTGGTCAATAATTCTTTCAGCAACTGCTTCGTCCTCAACTCTCTTTCTGAAGTATTCTATTTTTTGTGGATCATTAAATCCTCTCACCTCCGTCCACTGGTAGATAAATTTACGAGGGATGCGTTGAACTGCTCCTGGTCTTGAAGTTATCCAAACAAATGCAGAGGGAAGAAGATTTTCCCTGATAAGGTTCGTCACCAGAGTGTCCACTGAGGATTCCTTTGTAGCATCGGTCAATATTTGGGACATTTTGAAATTCAGTTGAAGTTGGCTTTCATCAAGACCATCAAAAATGAACAAAACTTTACGATCAGCAAATGCTTTCACAACTGCTATGTTTTTAAGCACTGGGTGGAATGTTTTCACAAGGTTCTCAAGGCTAATGTGATCATCTTGGACCAGATTTAGCTCCCTGAATGGAAACATGAAGATAAAGTCCAAGTCCTGATTGGCTTTTCCATCTGCCCAGTCAAGGATGAACTTCTTCACAGAGACAGTTTTTCCAATGCCAGCGATTCCCTTTGTCATCACAGTCCTAATTGTTTTCACTTCTCTGTCATCTCGCTCATTTTTAAAGATGTCATTACAGTTGATCTTAGTCCCCTCTGCAGTTTGATTCCTCACTTTATCTTCAATCTCCCAGATCTCATGTTGTTCATTGACATGTTCACTCTCTCCTTTTATGATGTGAAGCTCTGTGTAAATTTTGTCCAATGATTTTTCATCTTTGCGAGATTTTTCAGTGCCTTCCAACTGCCACTTACAGTTTTTCCTCAGATATTTTTTGTTCTTTCTGATGGCCTCTTTGATGACATCTTCTCCTGCAGGTAAAAAGGAAAACCAAAAATAAAACAAAACATAATGTCTTCTATGTTCTATTGTGAATAAAATATGGGTTTATGAGATTTGCAAATCATTGCATTCTGTTTTCAACATTTTCAGAATTAGGGTTGTATACATGGTTACCGAGCAGCTAGAAATGTATACTTTAGACAAAGACCTCACATACTTTCACATGTCGGTGGCTGAATTTCTTGGAGGATTCTGTAGAAGGCAGATTTGACTTTTGTAGTAGTCAGTGCCTTGTAGAGCTCTCTCATTTTATCCTGGCTTGTTTGTGCAGCATGGATTCTGTTGTACATCTCTGGATGGATCATACCCCACTGTCTCATTTCATCTGCTACGGGCATCACCAAAGTGATACTTCGAATGAGCTCCAACCTGTTGCTGTCCACCCAGCTTGCTTCTATAAAAAGATAAACTAACTGTGAGTCACATTGTTTGGAACTTTAGAAGCAGAAGAAAGAACTGTGTATTTATGGGCATTTTATTATAAGAGTTCATCATAAAATTATAATTATTAACTCACCTTCCTCTTCTATTGTCACTGAAGCAGACAGGCAAGGACTAGCAAAATGCAAAAACAGCTCTAAGGATTTTCTTTTATCTTACAAATATTGATTGTATATTCATTTAAGTATATACAGTGAACTGTTTTATTGTCAATCACAAATTAATAATGGTCTCACCTAAAGGCATTAACTTGTGCACTGCTGTTGTCACTGCAGTCATTTTTTCCAGAGGTTTCTTCTGCGTGTCTGCATGAAGTCTCCTCCCCCCACAGACTTGGCTGTCCAAGAAGGGGGGCCGCATGTTCCTGACTTTTCTCCTCCCCCTGCAGATTTGGCTGTCTGAGGAGGGGGGTTGACTGTTCCTGACTTTTCTCTTCCCCCTGCAGACTTGGCTGTCCAAGAAGGGGGGCCGCATGTTCCTGACTTTTCTCCTCCCCCTGCAGATTTGGCTGTCTGAGGAGGGGGGCTGACTGTTCCTGACTTTTCTCAGTGGTAGAAACTTTTTCTGGGTCTCGACTGTTTTCTTCCTTTTTACCGCACCAATGTGCAGACCATTGGGTCCCCATGATGTTATTTCTTCAGTGTTATTTCAGTGACTGACATTTGGAAAGTATTTAAATGTGAATATTATTGTAAAGTTTAGAGGTAAACTTTTACTTCAGTTAGTTTAAAGAGATGCAGTTACAGAAGCTAAGCATATACATATTTGCATTTATATTTAGTGTTTACATGTTTTTGTAAGTACGTTAGTGTCATGGCCAGGGAGGAAACGGGCGAGGAAGGGCCAACACGAAGGACTCCAGAGAATGGCATAACTTGAAGGTATTTATTTAGATGGGGAAAACCAAATACAAAACCCTTGGAAGGGAGACGAAAGGAAGACACGGGGAACACAGAAACACGCAGGCACAATAACGTCAACGACGCGACAAAGAACAGATGGAAACTGAGGGCTTAAATACACACTGGGTAATCAGGGCAAGAGAAAACAGCAGGGAACAACAGGTGAGACAAATGAAACTAATTACACAGGGGAAGCAAAGCTAAACACAAAGCACAGGGGAATCACACTGGCAAAATAAAACAGGAAGTGATAAACCAAGGAACACGCAGACGAGTCACAACACTGGGAACCAGACATCAAACATACTGGGAGGACAAACTCAGGAAATAAACTATAAACACAAAACGCTGGGCCAACGGCCCAGGACATGACAGTACCCCCCCCTCAAAGGCCGGCTCCCGACGGCCAAAACAAGAAACAAAACCAGACCAGGGCAGGAGGCGGGGGACCACGAAGGAGGGCCTGAAACAAAAACAAAGACAGGGAGCAAAACAGAAATCACAGGGCGTGAACAAAACAACTCAAACCCGTACAGGAAGAAAAAAAAACACAGGACCAGAACAAAAGGCGATGGCACAGGGCCGGAAACAGTCCAACATGGGGCATCAAAATGAGGCAGAGCAGAGGCAACACAGTCCAAACAAGAACAAAACATGGGGACGAGAAGCAAAAACAGGATGAAACAAAAGCGGCGGCACAAGGCCGGGGAACTCCAAAATCGAACACATGGGTCAAAGTCCACGAACAGAGCAGGGGCTAAAACAAAACAAAACAGCAGGGGAAAAACAGTCCACAGTTCAGGGGAAGTTCCAAAACAGAAAACACAGATCAGGAGGCCAAGGGGCCACAAAGCAGAGTCTGGATGAGGGAGGCCGACCGCACCTCCAGCGGCAGCGGCGACGAGGAGAAGACACTGGAGGCCGACCGTGCTCCCAGCGGCGGCGGCGGCGACGAGGAGAAGAGGACAGTGGGGGCCGACTGCGCTCCCAGCGGCGGCGGCGACCTCGGGCTCTGGCGTGGGACCCTCGGGCTCTGGCGTGGGACCCTCGGGCTCTGGCGCGGGCCCCTCGGGCTCTGGCGCGGAGCACTCGGGCTGAGCGAGACCCTCTGGCGTGGAAGGCTCGGACGGAGCGGAGACCCCCACCGGCTCGGACTGAGCGGGACCCTCGGGCTCGGAGCGCTCGGACGGAGCGGAGACCCCCACCGGCTCGGACTGAGCGGGACCCTCGGGCTCGGAGCGCTCGGACTGAGCAGAGACCCCCACCGGCTCGGACTGAGCGGGACCCTCTGGCTCGGAGTGCTCGGACTGAGTGGCCGTCATCCTGGGCAGCAGGGGCTGCTCAGGGGACAGTTTGGGTGTGTCAGAAGACGGCTGCGTGGAAGCAGACTGCGTGGAAGCAGACTGCGAGCTAGAGAGAGCAGACTGCGGGCAAGAGAGAGCAGACTGCGGGCAAGAGAGAGCAGACTGCGGGCCAGAGAGAGCAGACTGCGGGCCAGAGAGAGCAGACTGCGGGCCAGAGAGAGCAGACTGCGGGCCAGAGAGAGCAGACTGCGGGCCAGAGAGAGCAGACTGCGGGCCAGAGAGCAGACTGCGGGCCAGAGAGCAGACTGCGGGCCAGAGAGAGCAGGCTGCGGGCCAGAGAGAGCAGGCTGCGGGCCAGAGAGAGCCAACACTGGGCAAGCTGACGTTACCAGAGCTACAGAGGGAGCAGGAGCTGAGGGAACTGGGACCAAAACCGAAGAAACTAAGACAGGAGCTGAGGGACCTGACTGAGAGGGCACTGAAACAGCTGACACTGGGGACCGAGGAAGAGCTACTGGGGCTGACTGAGACTGGAGTGACGCGGAAGCGACTGGAGCTGGGGCTGACTGAGGGCGAAGGGGAGTTACGGAAACCGGGGCTGGAGCTGACAGAGACCTAGGGAGAGCTACTGGACCTGGAGCTGACAGAGACCTAGGGAGAGCTACTGGACCTGGAGCTGACTGCGTGGAGGCTGACTGAGAGCTAGGGAGATCTGGCTGCGTGGAAACAGACCGAGAGCTAGGGAGATCTGGCTGCGTGGAAACAGACCGAGAGCTAGGGAGATCTGGCTGCGTGGAAACAGACCGAGAGCTAGGGAGATCTGGCTGCGTGGAAACAGACCGAGAGCTAGGGAGATCTGGCTGCGTGGAAACAGACCGAGAGCTAGGGAGATCTGGCTGCGTGGACTGGGACTGAGCTACAGCTGACTGAGAAGGCTGGGAGTGAGCTGAGGCTTGGGCTACAGCTGACTGAGGGCGAGGGAGAGCCACAGAGGCTGACTGAGACCCTGCTGCTGCAGCTAACGCAGAAAACTGAAGTGAAGGCTTGGACCTAGCTGCCCCCACCCGCGGAACAAGAACGGGTGCAGAGGTCAGCCCGTCCGGGGCTGCCCCCACCCGCGGAACAGGTACGGGTGCAGAGGTCAGCCCGTCCGTGGCTGCCCCCACCCACGGAACAGGTACGGGTGCAGAGGTCAGCCCGTCCGTGGCTGCCCCCACCCGCGGAACAGGTACGGGTGCAGAGGTCAGCCCGTCCGTGGCTGCCCCCACCCGCGGAACAGAAACGGGTGCAGAGGGCTTCACAGAGGCTGGCGGAACAGCTGCCTGGGGAGATGGAGAATGAGCTGGCACTACAGCTGATGGAGGCGAGAGTGACTGGGGAGGAGTGCGACGATGCCGGGTGCGCTGCTTCCTTCGCGTTCTGTTGGAGTGGGAAGCACAATTCTCAGCATCCAGGATCTCCACCAGCAGAGGTGAATCAATAATCTCCACGTCATCTGGCAGCCAAGAGAGGTCCGGGGAGGCGGTGGGCTGGGCGTGAACCTGAGGCTGGGGTGACTGTCTCCGCGGCGTTATACCGCTCTGCTCCCGCGGCGATTCTCTCCGATGCTGCCGGGAGCTTGGTCTTCCTCCGTCAGCAGCCGGCAGCGGTGACGCAGAAGTGGTGGGAGGCCAGGGACCCCTGTGGCCCAGGAATCGGAAAAATGACTCCTCTGGAGTCATTCCGGGTGCCAGCTCCAGGGAAATGTCTCTCCGCTTCCTCCGGTATCTCGTCCTCCGTGGCTGCGGTGACTGCTGAGGAAGGGAGGGGCCAGCGAGCGGAGTGACAGGTGAACGACGATGAGGGGGACTGTTCCGAAATGCTGGGCCTCCCAGCGCCAGACGAGTGCCGTTGCAGCGGCCGGAGCTTGCGGGGTCTTTAGTATGGTCGCGTCTTTCTGTCATGGCTGGGGAGGAAACGGGCGAGGAAGGGCCAACACGAAGGACTCCAGAGAATGGCATAACTTGAAGGTATTTATTTAGATGGGGAAAACCAAATACAAAACCCTTGGAAGAGAGACAAAAGGAAGGCACGGGGAACACAGGAACACGCAGGCACAATAACGTCAACGACGCGACAAAGAACAGATGGAAACTGAGGGCTTAAATACACACTGGGTACTCAGGGCAAGAGAAAACAGCAGGGAACAACAGGTGAGGCAAATGAAACTAATTACACAGGGGAAGCAAAGCTAAACACAAAGCACAGGGGAATCACACTGGCAAAATAAAACAGGAAGTGATAAACCAAGGAACACGCAGACGAGTCACAACACTGGGAACCAGACATCAAACATACTGGGAGGACAAACTCAGGAAATAAACTATAAACACAAAACGCTGGGCCAACGGCCCAGGACATGACAGTTAGGATGTTTATTGATGCACATTTCAGTGAAGTTTTAATACTGTGTTGAATGTACCTCTGTGGTTTTTCCGTGTGAGTCACACGGGAAGTGGGAACAGGGAAGTTGTCTTGTACACAATAGTGATGGGAATTCCGGCTCTTTTCAGAGAGCCGGCTCTTTAGGCTCGGCTCCCAAAGATGAGCCGGCTCTTTCAGCTCCCAAATGGCTCCTTAGATTTTAATTAAAAAAAAAAAAAAGTGTAAAATGAATTACTAATGTAAAAACATACATTAGGCCTATATCAAACATTTCTTTATATACTCAACATATAATAGAGTGCTCCAAATACAAATTATAAAACAAAAGATTGAAAATCAGAAAAAACAAGGGCCTTTGAGGAGTTGATCCTATTTCTCCTGCCTGATGACCTGCCCTGTTTTGTTCTTCTAATTACACTGAGGGATGAACAATTCGTATACAGTATACCTATGTAGGTTGTTTGTGTAGCCTGCTTGATATTAAATTTTGAATTTGCAGTCTACACTCTGTCTATCAGAATAATCCTTTAATGCCAGGCGATCGCTGCTGAATCGCGGGTTTCCTGACCTTACAAGCCGCGGACAGCTGATTAAGACCTAGCATCTCACCGCAGAGTCAGCTGGTCAAAGGAACTTGATCAGCTGGCTTTTGACGTAACTCCGCAACCATTCGTGCTATCGAAAAAATTCAAATGCTCAGAAATTACACTTCACAGTCATGTAGTGGTATTACGGTATTTGTGACCGGAAGTCTGCGAACGCCGGGACTTTTGAAGTACGCTGTGTCTTGTTCGACATGTTTGGAGGTATAAGGTTAAAATGTGTCCAGTCTTTGCTACGCTTTCCGTCACTCATTTTCTCACCGTTCCCGCGTGTAGCCTCTCTGGCTCTTTCCTGTCTCCAAGCACATTTTGCAGGAGCCCATCCCTCTCTGGTGCTTGTTTACTCACTGTGCAGTGTGTCCTCGGACCCTCCCCTCCCGCTCAGTGTAGACAATCATATGCTACCATTCATCTTAACCAATCGTGTGTGGCTTCCACAAAAAAAAAAAAAAAAAAAAAAAAAAAAAGGAAACGAGCGAAAAGAAAAAAGAAACGGCTCACTATCAGGAGCCGGCTCCCGTCGTTCAGTTCAAAGAGCCGGCTCTTAGAGCCGGATCTTTCGCGACCAACCCATCACTAGTACACAAGTGTGGTGCAGTAAACAAAGAGGCTGCTGAGAAAATTATCCGTCTCCATCGTGCTGTTTCAGTGGCATATCCCGAACCCATCCATCCATCTCTTCCGCTTATCCGGGGCCGGGTCGCAGGGGCAGGAGCCTAAGCAGAGAAGCCCAGGCTTCCCTCTCCCCAGCCACCTCCTCCAGCCCATCCGGAGGGACCCCAAGGCGTTCCCAGGCCAGCCGAGAGATATAATCTCTCCAGCAGGTCCTGGGTCTACCACGGGGCCTCCTCCCGGTGGGATATTCGCGGCCGCACTCCTCCCCTTATCTCTAAGGGAGAGGCCAGCCACCCTTCGAAGGAAACTCATTTCTGCCGCTTGTATTCGCGATCTTATTCTTTTGGTCACTACCCAAAGCTCGTGACCATAGGTGAGGGTAGGAACGTAGATCGACCGCTAAATCGAGAGCTTCGCTTTTACACTAAGCTCCCTCTTCACCACGACAGACCGGTGCAACGTCCGCATCACTGCAGAAGCAGCCCCGATCTGTCTGTCGATCTCCCGCTCCCTTCTCCCGTCACTTGTGAACAAGACCCCAAGATACTTGAACTCCTCCACTTGGGGCAAGAACTCATTCCTGAGCCGGAGAGGGCACCCTTTTCCCACCCACCCTTTTCCGGCTGAGGACCATGGCCTCAGATTTAGAGGTGCTGATTCTCATGCCAGCCACTTCACACTCGGCTGCAAACCGTTCCACTGCGAGCTGGAGGCCACCCCCTGATGAAGCCAACAGGACCGCATCATCTTCAAAAAGCAGAGATGAGACTCTGAGGCCACCAAGGAAGAAGACTTCCGCCACCTGGCTACCCCTAGAAATTCTGTCCATAAAAATTATGAACAGAATCGGTGACAAAGGGCAGCCCTGACAGAGTCCAACACCCACAGGAAACGAATCTGACTTATTACCGGCTATACGGACCAAACTCTCACTGCGGTTGTACAAAGACTGAATGGCCCGCAACAACGGGCCAGACACCCCATACTCCCGCAGGACCTCCCAAAGGATACCCCGAGGGACATGGTCGAATGCCTTCTCCAAGTCCACAAAGCACATGTAGACTGGTTGGGCAAATTCCCATGCACACTCGAATATCCTTGAGAGGATAAAGAGCTGGTCCAGCGTTCCGCGACCAGGACGAAAACCGCATTGTTCCCCCTGGATCCGAGGTTCGACTAATGGACGGACCCTCCTTTCCAGCACCCTGGCATAGACCTTACCGGGGAGGCTGAGGAGTGTGATCCCCCGAAAGTTGGAGCACACCCTCCGGTCTCCCTTCTTAAAGATAGGGACCACCACCCCGGTCTGCCAATCCAATAGCACTGCCCCAGATCTCCACGCGATGTTGCAGAGGCGTGTCAACCAAGACAGCCCTACAACATCCAGAGCCTTCAGGAACTCAGGGCGAATCTCGTCCACTCCAGGGGCCTTGCCACCAAGGAGTTGTTTAACTGCCTCAGTGACTTCACCCCCAGTGATGGTCAAGTCATCTCCCTTGTCCCCAGACTCTCCTTCCACTACAGAAGGCGTGTCAGTGGGATTCAGGAGGTCATCAAAGTATTCCTTCCACCGTCCAACTATAGCCTCAGTTGAAGTCAGCAGCACCCCACCCGCAAACCATGTGCGTGGAGCACTGCTTTCCCCTCCTGAGTCGCCTGACGGTTTGCCAGAATCGCTTCAATGCCGTCCGAAAGTCTTTTTCCATAGCCTCACCAAACTCCTCCCACACCCGAGTTTTTGCTTCGGCCACTGCCCGAGCTGCATTCCGCTTGGCCTGCCGATACCTGTCAGCTGTCCCACAGGCTAACCAAGCCCGATAGGACTCTTTCTTCCCCGCCACCTGATCCAACTCACCACCAGGTGGTGATCAGTTGATGGCTCCCTTCACCTCCGGTGACCACCATCTGGTTCAGGGGTTACCACCATGACAGGCACCAACCACCTTGCAGCCACAGCTCTGAGCAGCAGCCTCAACAATGGAGGTGCGGAACATGGTCCATTCAGACTCAATGTCCTCAGCCTCCTTCGGAATGCTGTCGAAGTTCTGCCGGAGGTGGGAGTTGAAGATCTCGCGGACTGGGGCTTCTGCCAGGCTTTCCCAGCGCACCCTCACAATACGTTTAGGTGCGCCAGGTCTGTCCAGCATCTTCCCCCGCCACCTGATCCAACTCACCACCAGGTGGTAATCAGCTGACAGCTCAGCTCCTCTCTTCACCCAAGTGTCCAGAACATATGGCTGCAGATCTGATGATACAATTACAAAATCGATCATCGACCTGCGACCTAGGGTGTCCTGGTGCCATCTGCACTTATGGACATCCTTATGTTCGAACATGGTGTTCGTTATGGACAAACTGTGGTTTGCACAGAAGTCCAATAACAAAACACCATTCGGGTTCAGATCGGGCAGGCCGTTCCTCCCAATCACACCCCTCCAGGTCTCACCGTCATTACCCACATGAGCACTGAAGTCTCCCAGCAAGACTATGGAGTCACCAGATGGAGCACTCTCCAGCACCCCGCCCAGGGACTCCAAAAAGGGTGGGTACTCTGAACTGTCATTCGGCGCATAAGCGCAAACAACAGACAGGACCCGTTCCCCAGCCCGAAGGCGCAGGGAAACTACCCTCTCGTCCACCGGTGAAAACTCTGACGTACAGGCAGCAAGCTGGGGGGATACAAGAATACCCACCCCAGCTTGCCGCCTCTCACCGAGGGCAACTCCAGACTGGAACAGAGTCCAGCCCTTCTCCAGGAGACTGGTTCCAGAGCCCAGGCCATGCGTTGAGGTGAGCCCAACTATATCTAGCTAGTAACTCTCAACCTCACGCACTAGCTCAGGCTCCTTCCCCACCAGAGAGGTGACATTCCATGTCCCAATAGCCAGTTTCGATAGCCGGGGATCGGCCCGCCAGGGCCTCCGCCAGGGCCTCCGCCCTTGGCCACCGCACGACACACTGCACCTGACCCCTATGACGCCTCCTCTGGGTGGTGGGCCTACAGGAGGGCGGGCCCATGTAACTTCTTCGGGCTGTGCCCGGCCGAGCACCACGGGCTAATGCCCAGCCACCAGACGCTCTCCCTCGAATCCCGAACCCTCACATTACATTATTATTACACTGATAGGTGTTCTATTGTCTGGCTACTGCCTTCAGAACAGCCAGACTTGTTGTGGCTTTAAAACTAAGGTTCTTGTCTTTGAAAGTAAAAGTAAAAATTTTGCATCCAACTGATGTTGTTTGTTATTTTCATACATGTTTCAGTTTAACTAGAAAAATTAGTTTGACTATATTCTCACTCATCACTGCCTAAGATGTCTGACTGAACTACTGCCTTTTTGAAATATGTTTACATATGTTTTCCTACCTTTGTCCTTTGCGTCTAATGTCTTGTAGCTGCTGCAGTAAAACATCCGTGTTGCATTCTGATGTATATGGCTGTGGCAAGATAGGAAGTGATGGGGGGGATATGCTTGAACCCTCTCTCTCTCTCTGTTTATCATTTCCTGCTGTGAAAAAAGTGAGAGAGAGCGCAACCTCTACTATGAGATAAAGACAAACCCAAACGACCCAAAAAACAGGCACAAACCACAGAAGCCTATTTAGTGTCAGCTGCGCTCATCTACAGTCATGTGATTCTCAAACACCAATTAAAGGGGGGGGGGGCTGCAACCACTTTGAGTTTTTTAGTGCTTTATGCTATTAAAACATTAAGCTACAGCTGATCTGAAATTATTTTTTAAAATTCAACAAAAATGTCTCAAAATGCTGAACGCTGTACAGACACAACACAAATCCAACCATGCCAGAGCAATCAGTTCTTGTTAGAAGTTTCAACTGTTAATTAATAATTTAAGGTAAAGTGAAACTGTTCAGGATGGACTAATGTCTGTGCTGAGCAGTTTCAGGAAATGTGCAAATGAATTAATTAACCATTTTTGCAGACACCCACTATATGTACATATACAAGAAAATAATCTACTCATTCACAAAACTAAAATACCAGATACTTACATTGTACAAGTGTAGTTTCCCATTTCCACTGCTATGCAATAAAAAGTAAATGTTGACCAAGTCAGGCTCAGATAACGAGTGGATAGATCAATGTATAAACGTCTCTTATTACGACCTAGGTATTTGTTAACGAGAAGCAACCTCCAGTGGCCGGGTCAATAATTGCATGTAAAATGTGCAGTGGTGTGACTACTTTTAGATGGGGTGTAACCATAAAGTGCTTAAATTGCATAGAAAAAAAAAAAAAACACTGGTAGGAGTGATTGAGTAGAATTGTGACAGGAGAAAAGCTCTACACAGCAGAAACAAGCAGTTAAAGGCAACCAAAAAAAAAAAAAAAATCTGCTCTCCAAATTAGACCAATAAAGCATATCTGCACTCTATGTGCAGTTACACTTTATGAACACAAATATTGGGCCGCACCTTTAAATCTCTTAATTCAGGTATTTTCAGTCCCATTGCTACAGGTGTATCAAATCAAGCACCTAGCCATGCAGTCTGCCTTCACAAACATCTGAAGAGCTCACAGATGCCTCCGTTTTAACAACTCAGTTTATGAAATCGCTTCCCTCTCAGATATTCCACAATCAGCTGTAAGTGGTATTATTGTAACGTGGAAGTGTTTAGGAATCAGAGCAGCTCAGACAGAAAGTAGCAGACCACATACAGTTAGAGTGGGCTTGATGAGTATCGAGGTTCATAGTGTGTAAAAACTGCCAGCTGCTGACTCAATAACTGCAGTTTCTGTGGCAGAGCAGCTCTTGTAGGTGGCCCTGTGCTTTCATCCATATAATTCAGGTATTCAGGGACAGTCTACAAATGCACTGCAGAAGATACTCCAAAAACATTTGATAACTTGGGGGGGGATTTGGCAGAAGTTTAGTGACATTTTTTTTACGGTAGTAAATTTTCACTCTCATACAGTGGTTTCCTTTTCTTCATATTGTATTTTTGTTTGGGCAAAAAAAATTAGCTTTTAATATTGAATCCCTTCACTGTTGCAGAACAGTATCACCAAAATCACTTCACACATAAGCTTTATGTAGTTAGTTTGTGGAAATGTGTTCATATGTGTATTTTTAGTTTGGTAGAGTGAGCTGCAGCCAAACAATCCAAAGGATTTATATGAAAGAAACTGGACTTTATACAATAATAATCACAACAATGAAAGAAAACCCACACAGAGCGTATTTAAAATGTAAGTTTTATTAAACTGAATAGTGCAGCATTCTGTTGTATACTGTTAGAACTGTAACACACTGAAGTAACGGACTAACCAATAATGTTGACCTTAAGACTGTTATTACATCCGGTCCGTGATCCTCTACAAACAAGCAGAGGAAGAAGAGTCCTGAACTTTATTGTTTATACTGATTCCATCTGAACTGAAATTCTCAAAAGCACAACTAACAAAGTGCAGGTCCTTTATTCATGTGTGAGCAATATCATCGTTTCTTTTACTTAAAACATTAAAAACTATGTACACAAAACACTGTCCCCCAAAAACAGTATCAACAGGAGCAACACTGTCCATGTACTTAAAAAATGCTGCTGTGTAAGCACAACCTTGAGAGCAAGTAACTGGAAATTCAAGTAGGTGGATCCACATCTTCTTCCCGACTACTCGGGTATGACTGCGGTAGCGACTTTACTGTAAGGTCCATACCGACCAAATACGTCTTTGCCCACCACAGCCGCACATACTTTGTGCCCGGGCTTGTACTTCCTGACCAGCACGCACATGGGCAAATTCAAGGCCTTCACCTCACCGAGGATATTCCAGTCTGGGAAGACACCACTACCCTTAACCTTTTCCATAGTGAGGAAGATGCTGCAGCAGGGAGAGAGGACAAAAAAAAAAGGAACATCAGAACTTAAATCAGAAGTTAGAATACTAGTGAAGAATAACTCACTGAATTCTGCTTCCTTCATGTGGTTACAGTACATACTGACATCTGATGTAGACTAATATTATTCAGAAACACAGGCTACCCTCCTACCTGTGCAAGAGTGACTGCATCATCTAACTGCTAGCGCTGGAATGACTAGTTGAAAATCCCAAATTTAAAAATCAATTAACTGCTAACTGTGTCTAAGCTTATCATTTGGAAGGTTTTATTGATTTTCTTTGTGATAAATAAGAAGAAACTGAATATCTTGTGATTTATGGTCAGACTAAGTGAGACATGGCACTTTTTTACACTGTTTAACCATTTCATGTTATTAAAAAGGCCAACTAGGCCCACAGCCAATATGATACAGACAGAGCACAGAAGCAAAACAAACTGCGCCATCAAAGTTAGATCCTCATGAGGACTTAAAATAAGTTTCAGGTTAGTTGTAGGGCTAAGAAATTATATAGCCAACACAATATGATTTGTTCAACACTGCTCCTTACGTGTAGCTGTCCATGGGTGGTGCAGAAGGGTCCTCCTCCGCCACTTTCCAGAGGACAGACAGACTGGTGGGTTTTCTGATGAGGGCCAGATTTACTTCAAGGCTCTGAGGGATGCTGTATGAGGCGGCTTCCATGTTAAGGACGGAGGGGAAGGGTGTAGGAGGAAGAGGTGGTAACGCGAGCCCATTCTAAGGAAGAAAGGAAGAGGAGTGAGTGGATGCGATTTGTAAAGTCAAGTGAATTGAATCAGTTTTTAGTGTGAGTGGATTACCTGCTGTGTGTCTGTGTATCTGAGACTGTTGATATCAACAGAAGACGCGCATTCTGCTTTCACCTTTTGACCCTTCGGCTCTTCAGACTGCATTAACTCCTCATTACCGTTTTCTTTCTTCTGTTCATCTCTGGGCTCTTGCTGGTTTGGAAGATAACAAAAACAAAGATGCACAAAGACAAAAAGAAGACAGAAACAATGAAAAAAAAAAAAGTAGGTGATGTAAGACATTCAAAGGAACTTTAATCATTTTTCCCTTGCTCAAGTAGCCTACACACATTTATGTGGCATATATTGAAAATAATCAAATCAAATAATAAAGCATCCCACCTTAAGCTGATGACACCAATGAGGAGTCAGAACTGGAGGCGGCCGCTCCTCATTTAAATCAGTCCTGGCAGCTGTCATAACTTAATACAGATTATGTAAAAGAAGAAGTAGGAGAAGGGAGGAGCAGGAAACGGGGTTAGGTAACAAATTTCTGCTTGTGTTTTATCTTTGGGTTTAAACTATGTTTTTCTAGTTCTCTACATGTCAGTGAACCAGAAAAATATATGTTTGATCCCAAAACTTTGCTTTTGTGGTTCACTGATTTTACAAATTCTCATTTTCCCATAAAACCAGTTACTGATGGTTTTCATTTAGGTTTGAACCTATTTTCAAGCTGATTTATCTTCAAAAATTGACTATCAAAATGGTAAAAATGTTCAATTAAAATAAAAAAATTAGAAATTATGATAAATAAAAACTCATTTTGAAATCCACAAAAGTAAAATTTGACAGGAATAATGGACATTTTCTATTGTTTTATAATAAAAAGAGTCAGAAAATAACAGTTCCTTGTCAATGTCAAACATCGTGTTGTTATTTGCTTGGATAGAGTTTCCTTCATTACCTTCGTGTGTCCTCTTTACTCCTCTTCTTTCCTGACAGAAAGAACAGCACTAAATTAGTACTGAAATCATTTTGAAAATAATATTTAAGTAAGTCAAGTTCAGTCATATAGGACTTGTTACAAAGGGTTTTACAGTATAAAATAAGATGCAGTCAAATAAAGAACTGTCATGTATTATATGTACATGATACAGACTGAAAAACTATATGTTTCCCATCATTTAGAAGAAATCCACTATTGGCTCTTAACAAATCAGGGTTCATTTTTCTCTATATACCCCAACTCAACTCTACTTTATATTATACATAAAAGAGCGCCAAGAAGTCAGAGAGATGAGCCCCAATTATCTAATAGAAGAGCTCTTTTAAACAGAAAGACACCTCCAGGTCAGGATCCAGGAGGCCATCTTCTGTGATCAGCTGAGAGGGAAAGAAGATGCTCTCTGTATCGACTGGCATAAAGATGATAAACAGTTATTGATAAACAGTTGACTGATAAACAGTTGAATTACCTGCTCTGTGTCTCTGGGCCTGTCATGAGAGACGCATCCTATTTTCAGCCTCTGACCCTTTGACTTCTCAAACTGCTTGAACTCAACAGTGTTTTCATTTTTCTGCTCATCTCCAGTCTTTATGAAACTGACGAGTCCCTAAATTTGAATTAGTCAGACAAAAAACAAGAAAGATGGGTAAATAAAGCCATGATGGACAATAGACAAAGACTCAGGTGGTAGGTGATTTATTACATATTTTTTGCACGCGCTTGTAGTCTCTAATAACTTACATATACAATCACAGTCACAACAGTCGCATCGTGAATGTGCAGCCGACAAATCTGCAGCAACTGTGTGATGCTGTCATATCAATATGAACCAAAATCTTTGAGGAATGTTTCCAGCACCTTGCTGAATACATGCCATGAAGAATTAAGGCAACCCAGTACTAGCAAGGTGTGCTTAATAATGGGTCAGATGAATGTACATGAAGTTATGTAATTTTGCTTGTGTTGAAAGCATCTTACCTCATACTCAAAAGGGCTGTCAGAAGTTGGATAAAGCTCCTCATTTAAATCTGCCATGGCAGCCGTCAAAGCTTAACGTGGATTATGTAAAATAAGAAGTGACAGAAGGGACAGGAAATAGTAGGGAAAAGGATGTAGTTGATTCAAATGCTAACTGATTCATATTATTCAATTTCAGGGTATTATAACAGCTTATTGTGTAAGTCTGATGTATCTGCACAGAGAAACAATGTTATCAGAAGCAAAATGAGACAACTATAGTTTAGACTTGAGTTACACAAACAGACACTTGGTATGAAATCAAAAGTATATGCATAAGTAAAGGCATTTTAGAAATGCGACATGACAAGCTGGAAGCTGGAATAGAAATGATCTAACAGGAGAACTGCACGACAACAAAGATGGTGGCTATTCCATCCCTGCGCTTGAGTAAACTTACCTTGACTATCAGCACGCATCTTCTTCAGTGCCTTTCTTGTTGTTTCCTGGACAGAAGGAACCAGTTTGGAAAATTAACATTAATGTAGATCCTCAACTGTTCAATAAATGAGAAGAAATGTATTTTTGAATTATTATTATTATATTATTATCTTTATCAAAATACTAAATAAACAACAACATATTCACCATTATCTGAAAGAGCTCTCCGCTCTTGGCTGAATCTATGGAAAAAATAAAGTGGCACAGAATAAATATTCATTCAACCTACAAATGTAAATATTCACTGGTGCGCGCGTGCTCACTAAGCTCTTACTCTGTGAAACAGTTTCCGTGTTTCCTTCTTCCTGATTCACTCTGCGGATGAAATGAAACGGTCACAAAACTGATAAAAGTTCAAATAAATCGCAGACACAAATTCACAACAGCGTCGTAGCTTATGAAGATTTTTGAAGATTAATAATATTGAAGGTGGCTCTACATACCCGACGGGAGAGGGCACCGCATTCTGAAAGGACATTTAAGATTATGTGAAAATTGATCGTGTCGCATAAGCATATTTAAATGAGTGCACGTACACAGCAGAGAGTGGCTAAATCTCAGACTACAGAAAGTTAATATTTAGACATTTATCAGTACATTTTCTATTTTAAACAATAAACTAACAAATAAAATTAGTTTTTAAAAGTAGATAAAAATGGTAATGTGACACTGAATATGAATTATGCTGTCTTACCTGTTTCTGCATCTTTGCCACGTAGGCAAGAGCTACTTGTGCTTTCTCGGACAATGTATTAATTTGAACCTGTGGAAGAAAAATATGTTTTTTAAAACACTACTTTGTCTTAGGCCCCAGTCACACAGGCCTAAAGATTGGCTGGTGACTACGTGGCAACCGCCAGTCACTACGGAAAAATGAGTATTCCCTGACCGGTTGTGAGTGGTTGCTGAAGGTTGCTGGCTATGAAATCGATTGCAAAAGCTCAGTCAACTAGAGACTAGTTAGCGAAACCCTGGTAAGTGCCAATAGCAGGGGAAAAATGTGTATTCCCCAACCAGCTAGCAGTGGTACCAACTGATTGTGGAATAAACATTTTTTACCCATACTGACTGGAGTTGCAGTCCACTTCCTAGTCCTGTGTGACTTAGAGACACATCCAATACATTTGTGCTTGTTTAAAGAAAGCACAAACATGCATATAAAAGGTGAACGTACATTTAAGCTGGAGTCAATCTAATCCAGAAATAAAGGAAAATTAAATGAACAGACAAAGGCTGAGAGATCACGAGTAGATGCAAGCTTTTACCACTTGCTCTCAAATTTAGGAATCAATGCACAGAAGAAGAAAGTGAAAGCGCCAGAGACTGATTTTAAAATAGCTCAGTAACATTAAAAAAGGAAGACATAAAGGGCGACAACAAGAAAGACCAGAATAAAAAAGGAAAGAACAATGGAAGACGGTGAGCATGTCCAAGCACGAGACGGGGCATTTATTAACAAGAGTGTTCCAAAGAACACGCATGTCATCTGCGCAAAGGCTTGTCAGAAAGTATATTCATGTACACGAGCGTAAGTGATTACGTTTTGAGCTTAGCAGTTAATATTTACAATGTCTATATTTTAATGCATGAAGTTTATTTCAATCAATATTAATAAAGATGTCTGACATAGGAAATATAGAGAGGAGTGAGCTGAGAGATGAATGAATGAAGGAAAGATTGATGACAGTGATTTAAAAAAAAGACACTATAAATGAGATATGCCCCCAACTACTAAACACTTGACCCTTTGTGCACATTAGCAGGCTAATTCTACTGTTGACCTCGGCAAAACATTTGGATCCCGAGGAGGCCCACAAAACTTCAACGTCTGCAACCTAAACTGTTTTACTCACAGATTATATATTCAGTATAAGAGGGGGTAGGGTTATGGCACCTATGCTCTACACTTTTACTCCTCAATATGAATCTATCCTCCAAGTTTGAAGTCAGTTACTAGATAGTGAAAGCGAGATGGACACACAGATAAACAGACGGATACTACTGACCTGAAGGTTTTCAATGGACCTTTCAAAGTCGACACCATTTTCCAGCTGTTGAATGCTTTCTATTAAAGTCTGCAGTTTGGTTTCATTCACTGCACTGTGAACCTCCTGCTCGATCAGCCTTTGCACCTGTAGACAAACACACATGTACACAGTTGTTGCTTTTTCAAGTGAAAAGAAGCAAATACAAGCACTCCTGCAATAAGACACTTGAGAAAAAAGAAAAAGAAAAAAAAACTAATTTCAGCATACATTTAACAGATATTTTGGAGCTGTCTTGCACACACAGCATATTTAAGATCTACCAACAGATTTTCAAGGATCTTTAAGGAAGGGGACGTGAAGCTCGTTGTACAAGCTGTAGCCTGAGGATCTTGAAGTAATTTATAATGGTTACTGATACTGGTTTATATCATTGTTCTGTTGTAGAGGCTTCAGTCTCTTGACTTTGCCACTGGCCTCCACGGCAGCCCAGAGTAGAACGTTTTCATCTCAATTCTTAAAGGTAAAGTGACTAAATTGATCCTGTGTGGCACCCCTTTAGTCCTTTAGCCCTAATATGGGTTCCCAAAACTTTAGACATGCCATAATTAAGGGCATTAATTTATTAATAATCATCAAAAAGTAACAGTGTTTTGACATTTAAGAAAAGTTCATTTTTTCTGACTATCTGCTCTGCAAAATCTGCATATATGTGTTTAGATATGAGACACACGGCAGAATAGCTTCAGATGCTCTTTCTGTACAGCAGATACATTGGCACATATAATCATGCACTAAAAAAGGGAAGAGTCACAGTCTCCAACACTGTCTCTTACTTCTGACTGGGAGAATTTTATCTTCAGATTACCGGCTCCAGCAGAAGTCGGTGTCAGGGGCCGCTTCTTCATTCTTCATCCAAACACACAAACAGAAAGTTAGTTAATGATGTTTGCTGCCTCAACAAGCTTTAACCTTAGTAGGAAGAGTGCAACTCCTGCACTTTGCACAGAAAGAATGAAAAAGATTTTTGTAACAGCTAAATATGTTGCACCTTGAAACTAACATACTATATTAGCTTTAAGTCTTTTGCTATTGGCGGGTAACAGTGTAATACTCATCCGCCACGTGCAATTAGCAGCCATATAAGAGAGACAGCCAGCAGTCATGCAAAAGAAGAAGAACTGACTGGAATCAGTTGTATAAGGGCTGAAAACCAGATAAAAGGTTAAAGCATGAAAAGTATCTCAATCTTGCGCTATGCTCCCAGACTTCCTCTACTACCCCAAGGTCCCAGACTCCTTCTACTGCCCCATGCACCCAAATGCCCTCTACTGCCCCAAAAAAGGTTTACAGCAAGGGTGTCAAACATACAGCCTGTGGGCCAGAACTGGCTTGGTTTTCCACATTATAAAATGTGGAAAACTTGACAAATACGGTTAAAACTGCACTTCTTTTCTTAAAACACCTTACAGACTAAGTGTGTAGTTTGACTTCTTTACACTTACAATAAGGATTACTATTCAGATGCATGTATTGTTGTTTTGTTTTTTTTCTTTCTAGGTTTTTCTGCCCCACTTCAGATGAAATTGAGCTGCATGTGGCCCATGATAAGACATGAGTTTGGCACCTCTGTGTTAACAGGAAGGCAAGACCATCAATCAAAACACAGAGAACTGGATAATTTTGTCCCACCACACTGGGAGAAAAATAAGCGGCAGGGCAAGCAGAAACTAGATAAGCAAGCCGCAACTATGTACAAAGCCAAACTGCAGCTGAGGTTAACTCACACATCAAGAAGCCTGAGGGCCACCTCTGCATCAGATTTCATTCCATGTGTGGTTTTCACCGCACGCCACCTTTCAAATGCCAATCCAATGTCCACTCGAAATCTGTCCTTTCGAACTCTGTCCCTTGGTATGGCTGTCGGCTTGTGAAACAAACGATTGCGATTCTTGGGTTTGCTGGAAGCCCGTCTTTCAAAGCTAGTGCCACCTTGAGTTTGATCTTGTGGTGATGACATGCTTTACTAAACCTGTCAAAAACAATTAGATAGCTTAAACCTGCCAATAAAAACAACCAGTGCTGCTTTTTTTTTTTTTTTTAAATCCTATGTTACTGGACTTGTGATTAGTGATACAATTCTCCTAAAGGATGTTTCTCGCAAGCGACTTATCATGGTACATACAATGTTGGAGAGGTTAAGTAAAATATAACGTCACAAATAAATGAAAGCATTGTACAAAATATGTATTTACAGTACGGGTTCTAGTTATGCACGTCAGCTCACTGCTTATTCAGTAATACAGTGTTGTATCACAATCAATGAGGCCAAAAAGGGGTTTAAAGGCCACAGCGCCCTGACTTCAGTTGTCCGTTATCTGTATCCTCCTGGAGGCTAAATCTGATGAATCACAATCAGGAATGCTGGAGGTGGTTTGTGACGATTCTATTTGCACTATAATAAACTTTTTCAACCTTTAGACACTATGCCGACTTGCTTCAGTCTCACTTATTTCTGGATAAGATAATGACAACACTGTGCACTGAAAAACTAACGGATAAAAATCTGTATAAACGGATTGCTGACTTTTAGCTATTGAAGCCTATTGGAAATCAGTCTTCTGGTTTAACAAACCGGCTAATAAGCAATGTAGTCGCTGTTTATAGACAGACCAGGCCGCTATCATCCCGTCTGATTTCAAAGGGCGTTAAAATGAAACGATGAATGTTTATATCTTCAGTACCTTCTGTTTAGCTTGGCTTCTTCTTGGCGCACTTCTCCTCTTCGTGTTCTTCTTTTTGGCATTTGAGAGAGCTGCTTAGCGCACCGACAGGATTGGAGAGTAGTAACATGTCAAGGCAAAAAGTTTATTAGGCAGTCTGTTAAAACGGCCTGCCATAAAATCGGAGATTCTGTGCAGATTTCTTAAGCAGTCTTTAATTACACGATTTTCGCGTTCTCCTAATATCCCATACTGAGCAACTCTTTCTATATTGTTGCATTTTCTTACAATTTTGTCCACAACGGCCAGCGCCATTGCAGCCACCTGAAATTCTACACTACAGGCAATTGTTTGGACAGCTCGGTACAGCACAAGGGGCTTAAACGCAATCGCTTAATTCAAATGTCCAAAAACGTAATTTTGACTCGTCATAATTACATTTGAGATATCTCAAATTGTAATTACGGTTGTGTGACCCGCTATGGCAGGCCGTTTTAACATAAAAATCCGTTTCACTACACTTACATTCCAAATATCTTGAACTGATTTATGACTAGACGTATTAATAAATTAAGATATCTCTAATTATATTTTGATTAGACAAAATACCTATTTGAGATTTCTCTAATTACATTCTGACTAGTCAAAATGACGTCAGATATACCATTGAGTTGTATGGCGGCTTCAATTCAAGATATCTACAATGAATTCCTGACTATTTGAAACACACATTTCAGATATCTACAGTTAAATTATGACTAGTCATAAAGTGAATTCGAGATATCTTGTTTTTTACTCTGACTAGTCATAATTCTAATTAAATATATTTTAAATGTATTTTTAGATAGGTGATAAATAGTTTTGACTAGTACAAATTAAATTCTAGATATCTTGAAAGCAAATAATGACTAGGCAAAAGTAAATTAGAGATATCTAGAACTGTAATCTGACTAGTCAAAATGCCTTTTAAGATATCTCCAAATGAATTACAGATATCTTGAATTAGACAGCTTTTAGATTTAAGATATCTTAAATTAACATTCTGACTAGTCAGAATGATGTTTGAGATATCTTGAATTAGGGTAGCATTTTGGCGGAATGTTTATAAGGCAGTTTGTTAAAACAGCCTGCCATTGATAGATAGATAGATAGATAGATAGATAGATAGATAGATAGATAGATAGATAGATAGATAGATAGATAGATAGATAGATAGATAGATAGATAGATAGATAGATAGATAGATAGATAGATAGATAGATAGATAGATAGATAGATAGATAGATAGATAGATTCACATATACAACAGTGATTAAAAAAATACACCAAAGATCATGCATAAGCGTAGTGTTCACATAGTATGTAAACTATAGATGTAAGTAACAGCACCAATAAGGTATAATACAGAAATGTGTGTGGAAACTTGACAGGTATGTTTCACCCATCCAGGGTCAGGAGCCTATCCCAGCTGCCGTAGGGCAAGAGGTAGAGTATACCATGGACAGGTCGCCACACTGACACAGGGCTAATACAGCAACAGACAACCATTTGTATTCACACCTATAGGCAATTTAGATCAATAACAGAACGTGGTGACGTTGGTGATGTTTAATTGTACGCACTGTGGCCGAACCTCAAAGATAAGATGCACTGAGACTGAGAAGTTACTCTGGCACTTTCTGTTGCTTAATGTATCTATTTATTTAAAGTGTCTCTTGTTTGCCTCAGCCACTGTTTATTAATTAATTTCCTGGAGTTTACTTTTAAACATTTGTCAATTTGTCGTTTTATTCTTTGGGTAAAAAATAAAACCCCAACACCAGACATGGGGAGAACATGCATACTCCACACAGAATACCGCACAGAAAGGTATCAAAACCAGGACCAGGACCTTCTTGCTGTGGCATAGCAGTGCTAACCAAAACACAACCGTGCTGCTGACAGGTAGGTTCATCTGTCATAAAAAGAAGAGCTGTTGTGGAGTTTTATAGAGAGCAGATGCCCCATGATAACAGTGTTCCCTTTGATTTAAACATTAAAAAATGTATCAAATATCAACGATTCATGAGAAGCTCAGAAGATTGATTCAAGTTGTTTGTGCATTTGTATTCCTGAGCTCTGATGCAGTGGAATACTTGATAGACATGTTCAAAGTGTTTGAAGTCCATCCATCTTTTGACTGTGCAATTTTGCGACTATTAATAGATTAATTGGGGCAAAATACAGTGGCTGTCATTCACAGCCCTTTCAAAACAAAATCTAACCCTGAATCAAACGTTTTTCTCCATAACTGTTAACTGCCACAAGGACAGATATAGAATATAAGTTTACTGATGTAACAAAAGAATTTCCCTAATATGAAATAAATGAAGTATTTCTTATCTCATCATCATAACCATCTACCAGTGGGTGTTGCATTAGAGGTCTTCAAAATGAGCCAAACTGCTGACAGACCTTCAGACAAAATTTTTGTCATCACACTTATCAAAAGTTTATCTGACCTCTTCAAAACACAAGTGAGCGATGTGATAAACAATGCAGAGGGTTGCATAAATAAGGAAAATATCTTTCATGTGTAGTTCCCATGAAAGCTGACCATAAAGTCTAAAAGGCGGAAAGCAATAGCAGTGCACAGCAAGGAAAACAGTAAAAAAAAAAAAAGTTGATCTTTTCTACAGGAAGCTGGCACGCAAGCACACATTGATACTCAGTAACAGATCAGGTACAAAGACATTTTATTTCTTCAAATGCTTTATTTTGAAGGGTAAAAGGGAAATAAGCACCGATAAATTCATGGGGGAGGGGCTGGGTATTTGTTCCTGAATCTACTGGATGTTTGACCAAAGCGTTGCTCTGAGATTAAAGTAGATGACCTTGTACACACCATGTAGTTTCCTGCCGGTCCACTGGGTGCCGACGGCAGACAAAACATTCAGTCTGATGATGCGAATACATGATGACAGCAAATGCTAACAAATGACTGAAGCTGCCATTAATGCTGCAACAGAGGACAAAATAAATAGTATGTTGCAATTTAATTCGCCTCAAAAACAATACAAGCAGATGAGCCTTGAAAAAGCAGGAACTTGAAATTTAAAAGTATCAGTAAAATATACATTTACACAACATTACAGAGCAACATGAGACTATCAATGAATGTGGATTTAATACTTCATTACACAGAAATATTTCAGATGCAAAAAGAAAAGAAAAAAAAATCCCCATAAATACAGTTTTGGCTTCAACAACTGATTATTTTCTGCCTGTATGGCTTTAAGGATATTTGTACAGATGACATCTACATGGGTATAAAACACACTACAGAAAAAGTATATTAATAATAATAATAATAATGTGTTTTATGTTGGATATTTACACCTGAACTGAAAGAGACAGTTCACCTCAAAGACAAATTCCATTTCAATTTTGGTTTTGAGCCATTGATCCATAAAGATTGTTTTGGTATGAGTTGCTCAGTTTTGGAGTTATCTGCAATAGAAATGTCTGCGTTTCTGTAAAAAAGAATAAAAACCAGATGGCACTTGCTTTGTGGTGCTAAAAATTGCTTAAAATCCCCCAGTCACTCAAAAAAAAAAAAGGCCAGAAATCTTGTTACAAATATATATTTTTTGTGTGTGTACCTGGGTCATGATTTCTAAAAAGAAAAACACCTTGTTTGGGGCTGTTGGGGTCACGAGCCGATTTGAGAAGACAGAGGGACACTCCCACCAAAACAATCTAGATGAATAAATGGGAATATATTCCACAGGGAACATATGTTAGTTTAATTTAGAGGTGAGCCATCACTTTGGACAGATGCCGTGTTTAAAATGTTGATTTATTTAAAATTAAATATTGGTTTAATAAAAACAAAACAAAATATTACCTCATAACTAAACTAGAATCAACATTCACAAACTTTTTTTAAGAAAAGCATTCAATCACAAGAGATTTTTTAACTAAGTGAAACACTAACGATGACAATGTGACAAAACGTATGAATAAGATGGTAATCTTGGCCTTTAACGTGCTGTTTTGTTCATTTTTCAAGTATCGACTTGAGATAGCAGAGCAAAATCACTTCAATTTCACGCCTTTTCCCTGAATCTTCATCATCGTGAGCTAGTGAGTTACAAGGACCTGTGGTCCAAGCTTAATCCTTAAGCTTAATAATCAACATTTCTAATAATTTTATTTTTTTTTTTAAATTCAACGCAGTGCACCTTGGAAGAAATCAAACTGATGCCCATGCTGGTTTTGCAAACTGCTTTACCCTAAAACCAATACCCACAAATATCACAATAACAAATACAAATGCAATTCTTTCAAAAATAATGACAGGAATTGGTGGCAGTTATAACACCCAACTAATTATTAAATGCTGGAGCACATGTAGGTGCTTAGAAATGTTAGAAATGTTCCAGGAATGGACCAAACAGGGAAAAATGTGGCAATTACTTCATCCATCGGCAGTCACACGATGCTAAAATCTAATAAAAAACAGTGGTTTTAAACAATAAATAGCTTCAGCGAAGCTGTGAACAAAACAAGCGTAATAATAACAAAGAAATGTTCATTCTTCTTTCAAGTTTACACATTTCTATGTTGTCATTTGAAATCCCAAACATCACAGCAAATCATTGGTTCCTTTCTAACCATTAAAACACAAGTAGTAACATAAGAACATAACAGGTTAAAATCCTACATGTATCTCAAACTACTTCTTCACTATACTTCTAATGCTGTGGTTAATATGTTTATTTGTCTTTTATTATATAATTTTATCATTTAAGTCTAACCTCAACTATACATACACAGCAAAAATGTACAAAGTAAAGTCTGTTGAGTAAAGCTTCACAAAAAAGATTTAAAAAATAAAAAAAAAACGAGCCTTTAGAAAGTCCAGGCAATATCTCCCAGTCAGACTCCCAACCTTTTTCTTCAGCTATTATCCTTTTGCTTGAAACAGTCCTATGACTGGAGTTGGTAGAAAGCAGGAGACAGCGGCACAACAGGGGGAGATAAATCAGTGTGTTGGAGCAGAGCTCACATCCTGTGTTTTTGCTGAGGGAAAAGGAGGACAGTGAAGGTAAGTTCTCACAAAATGCAGCAAGGATCCTCCGGAGCCTCGACTATGCAGAGCAGTGGCTGGGTGATGAATGCAGCAAAGGCACCTGTGGTGTGCATTTGCATCGAGATGATTTGACATTATGTAAATGGAGCTAACCAACACAGTGTGCCATGCTGGCAAAGGTAAGGATACGAATCAGAGTGAACTTCTCGCCTTAGATGATTCCAGAAACATATCGTAGTGCCTACCATACATAAAAGAAGGGGAGAAAAAAGGACTGTGCACCAAGAGCCATCTTTGCCACATTCAGTAAGAACAATGTACCATCAAGAACAAGGTCAGGAGTAAGATGGACAAAAAAAAAAGTGTTGTTAAATGTTTTCTTGTCAATAGTCTAGATTTGCACTTTTGAGTTGAAACTATGCAGAATTTGAAGCAGATTCCAATAAAAAAATAAAAATAAGGGTTAAAAAGAGAATTTTTTGATGAGGAAAATTGTTTGTTTGTACTCACATATGTTCAAGTTCCCATTTTTAGAATTTGAATATTGTTTATTTAAAGCCTATCGCGTCTATTTGCGTTTCTTGAGCACCAGGTACATGAGGCCGCTGATCAGAGTCATAGGGAAGCTGATCCATGCCACAATATAAGAGGAGCCGTATGAGCCATTCTTGAGTCCAACCACATGGAAGCTGGCGTTCTCGGCCGTGTATATGGACGCCGCAATCATCACGCATACAGCTGGGAGACGAGAGAAAAGACGAGGAGAAGTATTGAAATCACACACAGAGACAGCGAATATAAGTTGGACTAAAACATTAAAAGTCAGATGTGTTTTACATACAGGCCAAGATCTGGATAATGGCTGTGAAAATGAATCGCTCTCCCTGTTTGATTCTGAAGAGCTGTAGGATGAAGACGAAGAAACTGACGCAACATAAAATGGTGGCAAGGATCATGGTAGCCTGGACTGCCTGCAGATAAGCTGAGGAGGGAGAAGTAAGGGGGGTGTTACATATAAAGACACACATTTACACACATATAGGAAATAAGCACACTGTCCTACCTGCATCTTTAGTGTGACTGTTCTCAATCGGGTTGCAGGTGGAGTTACAGGTGTACCACAAGTCACTGTAGATTACGTCACGGCCAGGTGCTGATACCACCCACCATGCCTACATCAGGGATGGACGTGTGGATTGTTTAAAATAAAAAAAAAATAAAAAAAAAAGGTGGCATGCTTTGTGTGCAAAGTGTGTCGATTTTCAGTTTGTACTCACATTGTGAATGGTGGCAACAAAGAGCAGAATGGCTGCAGCTAGATGAAAGAGGATGATGAAGGCTAAGATGATCAACATGGCTGCCCTTCAGTGTGACTAACTTCTCTCGGCTTTTTGGTGCCTGTTGGTCAAACTGGTTAAATACCCTGCAGGTTGTTTGCCTCGCTGTTTGTTTCTCCGAGCGGCTGACAGTTTGCAGAACGTATGCTGCTGCTTTTGGTGGAAACGCTTCTGTATGTTTATGCCGGCAGTCACACAGGCGGGGTTGCAGACTGATAGTCAGGAGTCACTCACATCTGTTAAAACATGAATTTAATAAATGAGTTAATGGGAAAAGGAAAAAAAAAAAAAACACACCTATTTTTCTCTCAATTAGACTATCATCAAGCACACACAGGCAACACTATACCCCAACCCTCCCCTTGACCCAGTCCCAGATAAGCGGAAGAAAATGGAAGGACTAAATCCCGACCAATACAGGATTTTTAACCAATATCAATATTTGGTGACTTAAAAATCCAATTTATTGGCCAATATTTTGCTGTGTTTCCAGCGTTCCAAATGCATGTTGCCAACAGGGAAGCTGCAGAGTGGTGGACAAACTATGCAACACCAACACTGTTTCTCCCATCTCTTCTTTACTTTTTAAATTTTCATTTATCGGCTAAATGTTGATATAGATATAACGGAAAATAACTAATATTGGGAATGCCAATATATCGGTTGGGCTCTAATTTTTATGGTGTTCAGATAAGAGCGTATTTTACAAATGCGGTATATGTGACCCGAATACCGCTGACAGGATTGTTTTTAAAACAATTTTGAATATGCAATGTAGATGCAGCATCATTGCAGCCTTAAGCTATGTATATGAGCTGTAACTGATGTTACATCATGTCCAAACAGCTGTCAAGGAAACAGACAGCCTCAAAGTCTTCCCTTAAATTAAAGAAAATATACATCTTGTGTGTTTGTACAGCAAATCATGTATATGTGTGTTTTAAAAAAAAAAAAAAAAAAAGAGTGGCTATAGTATATATACACATTTACAATGTGTGGGAGTTTGGTGTATACTTTGCAGTGATTAAAGGCCTCTATTCAGACTTGATGGCAGCGAGGACTCAGCAGTAAACTATTTTTTTTTTTTTTAATCTGTGCTTTGTTCAACATGTCGAATTTTAAAAATTTTGCAAAGAAAATGCAGGTGAATCAAGACACACGGTCATGGATACATTTACATAAAATTTACATATTTAAAATGAACCAAGGGCACTCAGTGTGCATGTTCAAACAGCAGCTTATTCCTGTGTTTTTTACACTGTGACCTCAGCCTTTGTGGCATTATGATACAAAGTAAATGTCCAGAAGAGTACGGTTTCACAAATCACTGCTGACAGTCATAACAAGTGGGTGTATCTGTTCGGATAAGATGTGTTTGTGTCTGAACAAGGAGTCATTTGACATGAGTTATTTTGTTGCTCTTCTTGCAAGGTCACGCATGCTTTTTATTTATTTATTTATTTATTTTGCCCGTTGTTTTCCTTTGTTTTTATTTATATAATCCACAATTTCCTCAGAGTCAATAAAAATATGGATTCCATTAAAAAAAAAAGGCATGCCCAGAAAACCATGTGTTAGTTAATCCAGGGTAGAGTTTTGCTCAGGACAAAAATGCCTTGTCAGCATTTTTCAGCTCTTCAGCTGCAAACGCTCGCATTACAAAATCTACAATTTATCTCTCAGAAATGCACTTTTACAGCACAGCTTTAAATGTCACTTCATAATGTAATTTGTCTGCACAGTTAGGACTACATATCTGAAGCACACAATGACTAACATCTGCTCTGTACAGTACATCAAACTCAGCCTGTAAACGCCGTGGAGATAACGCACATAAAACTAAACATATGATTTTGATTTTGGAAGTGCCTCCCACTGAAGGTTTAGAAGCTGACAAGGCAGAGAAGCAAACATATTTAAAAGCATGTGAGTGTGGACACACACACACACACCTACACACCCACACACACACACACACAGCCAGAGGAATTAGTCTTCCCCGCCAAAATGGAGTCACAGTAAAAACAGTCTCTCCCCGCCAACAGGAAGCAGGCCACCGTTTTTGTGTGCGAGTATGTGGTTGTGTGATGTGCCAAAGGATAGGTCCTCCCTGTCTGAGTAGGGGGAAGGGGGCACCAGGCGGTAGATAGTAAAAAAGGAAGCAGGGAAAACAACAAAAGTCATGTAATAGCATAGGGTTTAGGTTTCCAACGAGACTGTAAACAGTAAAGGCTTTTCTAGCCAAAGGATCATCATGATACTGTTCTGAGAATTAAAGGGAAGAAGACAAAGGCTTGGCAAGACTCATTTAAACTGAGACCTGAAGTTGTAAGAAAAAAAAATACAAACGTCACACAAATGGAAGTGAAAATGGTGCTGCACGTGAGCCTGCAAAATATTTATTCTCAGCATAAACGCTGTGCAGCAACAAAAGCCTGTGATGTTTGGTTTTATATGGTCGTTTGGTTCTCTGCGTGTTTATATGTGACACCTTATGTGCAAAAGTAGGTGCTTGAAGGGCAGCTTACTAAATTATAATACAAAACACAAGAGTCCATAAAAAAAGTAATTAAAGACACAACACTGTATGCAGTATTTATAGTTTACAGCTTAAATTACGCCTAACAACATAAAGCACAGTTTTCTTAAGGATGTGTGTGATGACAGGTTACACTGGATAGAAATGTGAGACTCAAACCTAGTTTTTGAGCCAGAAAACTGCTTGTAGGAGATCTGGCTTTGGCTTTTCCAGAGCTCTCTATATTCACAGAAAACCATCTATAACACCTTATAATAAATGTGTCTCTGGAAATCAGATCTTAGTTTTGACTTTACAGAAAAATGCTAGCACAACAGGGGAAGCACAGACAAAAAGAAGTCGGGAAACAGGTTGGCCAAAGTAAAAAGGGAGACAATTTAATTCACATCCACAGCAAAGGATCTCTTTGAGCCTAATCTGACCTGCAGGGACATTCTTTGGAGTGGCAAATAATCCCCTAGACTTGCACATGCACGCACACACGCACACACATCTGGATCTTCTTTCTGTCTGCAGCTGCCTTCTCATCTCAGTGAAGAGAGGAGGAAGAGGAGGAGCAGCAAGGGTGGAGGGAGGGAACAGAGAAAAAAGGAAGGGAACCCAATTGGAGGGAAATGGAGGGAAAGCAGAAAAACAAAAACATGAGCCTAGAGGCGCATACAGTACTCACGTACAGACTTTAATGTACGCACCCATATACAGAATGCAAAACCGCAAAGATTTGTGCACTGAGTAACTCACACACACACACACACACACACAAAACAGCACATAATAAACCTGTTTGTGTGAAGTGTCCTTTTGTGTTTGTGAGTGCTTGCACTGTATAGATATTCATCACTTTGACTGCCATATCCTGATTATCATGAGTGTAATTAAATAAAAACTACACGTACTACAAACACACCCACACAGTAGCCTAAATGGGAACCCTGCACTCCCAGGGACCCTAACAGCTTTCCATGGGTTTCCCTCAAGTATTGATAGTAGAGTGTGAATTCCCTCACCTCTGACATCAGGCAACAGCTGCCACACAGACACACACAGAGAGCACACATCCACATACATGCTGCCTGCATTAGTCCTGCCTGCTTCTCTGGTATGCATCACATTGATGCTGCACAGATTGTCATGCCCTAAGGCCTAAGACATAACTCAGCTGTGAGGTGTCAGTCACTAGAAGGAGTTGATTTCACTAATAAATGGAATCTGGACTAAGATGTGATGTTCAGAAAAGAGGAAAGAGAGCTTTACTGCTGCTAAAGGACAACCTAAAGAAGTAGGAAAAGGCAGGAGTTTGCAAACTGTTGTGTTTTCTCTGTGCAGCTAATGTTTTTAGAGCTACTCAAAGTGGGTTTATAGGGTTTCAAGGATTTTAGGTTTATGAGATCTGTTCAGCACATAAAAATGACCGCGGAAAGTCTGTAGTTGGAAAAAAAAAAAAAAAAAAAAAAAAGGACAAAAAGCCAAGCAGAGCTTTTTTCTCCACATCAGCAGCATCATAGCTCAGGTCATTTTACTGTAAGCATATTATCCTGTGTTTTATTTGTACAAGCTGTAGCAGTTCCCTTTGTGTTTGACTTTAGGAAACTCTGGCATATTATTAAGTGCAACCGGCTACACAGAAAACACAAAGACAGATAACTCCAGCCACCTTCCCTGTCACACAGATGCACACACGCTGACAAACACCACAAATGAAGCCATTCCTCCTCTCCACTCAGCCTTATAATAGGAGACTGGGGGACTCAGTCAGTGGAAGAGTGCAAGTGTGTATATGTATGTGTCTGCTCATGTCGACTGATTCCCTTGTCTGGTGGAAAATGCTGACTTTTAATGTCTTTTTTTTTTTTTTTTTTTTTGCTCTTTTCATAAAACACAAAGCCACAGACTTAACTGGGCCTCTGCATCTCACTCCCCCGCCTCTCTCACTGTCCCATTCTCCCTCTCTCTCTCTCTCTCTCTCTCTCTCTCTCTCTCTCTCTCTCTCTCTCTCTCCCTCTCTCTCTCTCTCTCTCTCTCTCTCTCTCTCTCTCTCTCTCTCGGAAAATCTGATTGAGGAAAAAAGAGAAAAAGGCAAGAAGACTTCCAGTGGAGCCCTCTGGCCCCTTACCCACCTTTAGTCTTGAATACTCTTTTGCTTTATATATGCAGTCATAGCAGCTTAAGCTAATGATTAAGAAGCATTTGTTAATGAAGAACTATATCTCCTTGTTAAATTAAGACTCATTTTCAGTGTTTAAGAATTGGTCATAATGCTAAGTGTTGTATTTAGGTAAGTATATCACATTCAGTTATAGTAAAGGGAACAAAATCTGAAAGTACACAATATTCCAGCCAAGCCCTGGCTTTTTTTTTTTTTAAGAGAGAAAATGCAAAAGGCACACCTTCCCTGGACAGATGGCAGAAATCAAGCACTAAGCATCTACAAGAGGCCTTTTTAGACACGATGCTGCCTGCATGTACACTCTGAAACAAGCTAGCAGTGCAGCTGAGCAAAAAAAGAACAACCACACGACACAACTTTACAATACCTTTGCAGTCATTGGCTGGGAAAACACTTCATACTGCATTCATACTGTATACCATGTAGTGGGTCAATAGCACTGTCGCATTTTAGAGACATTTAAAGGCTTTTAAGTCATGCATGTTATGATGAGACTTTGAAAGTCTGTGTTGAGGAGACAATCTGGCATCATCTTTCAGAAACTAGCTTTAAATGCACAACACAACATTAGATTTGGAATTCTTGCCAATAAGAGTGGTTGAGGAAATTCACTGTATTGCATTTGGGCAATGCAATACAGTGACTGATGATAACTGTGGTCTTCTGGGCTGACTGGCTTTACTTACCATCTATACTAAATATTAAAAGAGTGTACAGTGCAGTCTATGAAACTGCTTATAGTCCAGTTCAACAGTTACGAGCAACTTCAGTAACCATCTAGTGACTAAGGTGGTTTATGTGAATATGAACTGAATTTGGACACATGTTATTTGTCTGTGAATGCATACCAATGATGTCAAACGGACAAAAAGACTCTTGTCACAAATAGAATAGAAAAAGTTAGACTACTGGAAACACAGGCCTCATAATTCATACTTCTGCATTGCACATTTACTGCAAATAAAACATGATATCAAGTTTTACTGAGTTACAGAGAAGGGCAGATTTTGCTTAACACAATGAAGTCTACATGGTTACAAAAAAGCCTAAAAAAAAAAAATCTGCACCCAAATATGCAACTGTTCTCCTGTTAGACCGTCCTTTGACACAGAAATTCTTTCACACACTAAGGGGTGTGTGTGTGTGTGTGTATACGTGTCTGTCTTCACACATTCCTAATGTGACAGTGCTGAGTAATAACTTCCACATGACAGAGAGAGAAAGAGAGAGCAAGGTGGGGGTAACACCTGACAGAGAGATGAAAAGGAGACCTCCACTCACATCTCCATCCCCATCTATTTATCATGGTCTTCCTTTTCTCCTCTCGTGTCAGTCACTTCACACTTGTTCCCTAATAGCTTTCATCTGTCAGCAACACTTAACATCTCTCCATAAGCCTGCTGTCTAATTCCCCTCCCATCATATATCAGCATCTCTTTCCTCGTGCCACATTCAGTATGAGGGGAAGTGTTTTCAGATTAACAGTGGCTCTCTGCCTCGTGTCAAAAAACATAAGAGCAAGAAGGAAAATGTTTCAGGAGTTAGTCTGCAGCAGGGTTATTATAGTTAACGAAAACGAACGAAATAACGAAAACTGAAATTGAAAAAACATTGTCGTTAACTGAAATAAATAAAAACTATAATTAAAAGGAAAAAACGATAACTAATTAAAACTGAATTGTGAGTTTACAAAACTAACTAAAACTAACTGAAATAATCGATAAACTTACTTTCATTTACTTGTTTTTTTGGGGGTTTTTTTAAGCCTTGTGGATTGATATGAAATCATTGTTTCCGCTCTCCGAGTTTAAGCTGGGAGCGCCACAGGACAACTGTGTGAGTGCGCATGTGCGTGCGCTCACCGCGCTGGTCCGCAAAGTAATGGCTGCGGTCTGCCGAGTCCCGTATGGAGGTTCTTTGAGTACAAACACCTGCACACGACCACAAGGTAATTAACACACACAATCCAGCTACACAAGCATAAATGCGGACATGAGGTCGGCAACTTCTGTAGGTTGTGTACAGAGGCCGCAAAGACCCTGCAGGTTTAATTAGCGAGCATCTAACCAAGCTAGCTCCAAAACAGAAGCAGCTTCAGGTGGTGAGAACATCAGGATGCAGCTGGATTTGAGCTTTGACTCCTTCAAAGAGTTTGTTTTTGTTTAACACCACATGTAGGCGTTATTAATCTGCTGCACTGATGCTGAAGTTTATTGTGGAGTTTATTGTAGAATTTATTGAGTTTGGGAGTTCATGTTTTTCTTTGTTTCTCCCTGTTGATGTTCATGTGTGTCCTTAATATTACACAAATTTAGCATGTCTTGTGAACAGTTGGTTGTTGACTATATTTCTTTAAACTGTATCTTTTGTCAAGTTTTCATTACACAATAGTCACTTTTGCGCCTTGAATCTTGCACCTGATCAGGTATGAAAATACTAAAACTAATACTGAAACTAACTAAAACTAAGCATGAAACCAAAAATAAAAACTAATAAAAACGAGCAAAACCACTCTGAAAACTAATTAAAACTAACTGAATTAGAGAAAAAAAAGTAAAAACTAACTAAAACTAAACTATAATGTAAAATCCAAAACTATTATAACCCTGGTCTGCAGGAATTAAACATCCAAACCCTGGTGGGACTAAAACACACTACATTTAATATAGCAGGATGATGGCACCCATCAAAAAAGCAGCCTGTTCATTCAGCTGTCTCACGTAACACACTTGTTCACATGATTGTTTTTATGTTCCCCGTATGTCATATGGACAAATAGAAACCAGATTTCTACTAAAAAATATGGTGTACTGTGATTGTACTTTGATCTATACTACAACAGCACTGAGGCTGGAGCAAATAACACTCTCATGTCTCACTTCCAATTTCCAGGAGCATGTTACAACTTGAAAGGGTCCAAATTCAGGTATTTCATCCCATCTTCTTCAGTTAGCTCTGCCCACACCGTGCAGTCTGTGCAACTCTATATAATTGCATGCTAAGAGCAAGCAGGCAACACACTGTCCACATTATTGCAGCCTTCCCTTATCGTGTCAGTATGTCTTTCCAGTTACTTTTACTTCTTGTGTGTACAGTAGCTGGACTTTATAAATCTCCTCTAACCACTAAAAGCTGGACAAACACAGCCTGCTGTTGTTTTTATCCACAAGAGGGCGGCAATCGTGAAGAGGAGAGATCAGCTACCCCATCAAACACTAAAAGACAGCGACAAAGGCATTACAGTGTGTGGTTTGTATTTAGGTGGAACCTGAAAAATATTATAATCAATATGTATACTCTAGTCCACATGACTACAGTCACAGCAACTTCCGTGGCATGTTTTAGACAGCCTGATCTTTAAGCACACAGGCGCATATTTCCAGCGTCCATTGAAAAAACGGGGGGAAAAGAAAAGAAATAATAAACTTTATCGCCTTTCTCAGTACGCTGAACTTTCTTTCACTGGACTCAGAAAAAAATACGTTTTACTCGCACACGGAGCTCAAAGTCGCTGGCAACGTCCCTTTTATTTCCAACGTCTGGACTTGGAGCTGAGTTACAATCTGTGTAAAAATACCCACAGGGCAAAACACGGCAGTAAGAGACCCTTAACCTCTGTAACAGATAGCAAACGGCGTACTATAATATATATATATATATATATATATATATATATATATATATATATATATATATATATATATATATATATATATATATATATATATGTGTGTGTGTGTGTGTGTGTGTGTTTGTGTGTGTTTGTGTGTGTTAATTTCATTTATTAATTTATTAAGACCGCTGTCACCTAGACAGGCTCAAAAGTCACTGAGTGATGCCACAAATCCCACATAGAAAAGTTCCGTTTGGTATTTAAGCGCAAACTGAAGTTAAAATAAAAGTTAGGAGGAAAGAACAATTCACTCACCGAGTTTGGACCAAGTAGGAAACAAGTCTCTCTGGATAATATTTGCAAGAAACAACCTCCAACGTGAGAAAACAGCAGCTGTCTCCTTCACTAGTAACCCAAAAAAAGTACAAATGCACGGTCCGCCGTCCCGGTCGTCGAGAGCGCGCGTGGGAGGGAGACCTGGAGCTGGGTGTGGTTTGGACTCAGTATACTGGGAGGTCTGTGTGTGCGCGCGCGCGCGCGTGCGTGTAGATGATTGGTGACAGGAATTTGGGGCCAGGCGAGGGAAACAAAAAAAAAAAAAGAAAATAGTGTGGATGAAAAAAATCGTTATGGGAGGAAGTTTGAAAGTTTTTATTTCCTCACATGGCGAACACTGAATGGGAGAAACGCAAACAAACGGAAGCAGAGAGAGGAGAGGGAGACAAAAGGAAATTAAAAAGATAAAAAGGGATGAAAAGTGAAGAAGACAAAGGAATGAAGAAGGAATACTGAAAACTGGAGAGGAGCGGAGAAACAGTGTTTGCCATAATTTTGCAGTTTTTGAAGCCTTCCTTCATGTTAGAGGTCAAAGTGTTGGAGCAGCTGCTTTACTGTGTTTGCAGGATTTTTCTTTTCTTTGTATTCTTATCCACCTTAGACACTCCTTTTTCATTGTTGTGGTATTTCTGGACTTCACCTCCGAGGCCGGTGTGGGCAGCATTTGGATTTTCTTCTCATAAAGTCTGGTTTCCGAGGATAGCGCTCCCTTCTTGGCTGGCTGCCACAGCTTGTTATAATTAAAAGTTCCTTCTCTTAGTTGTTGCCACAAATTTAAAACACCGCTTCTAGGAAGGCACGTGGTTCACATCCACACACAGAGCAATCGTGAAAAGGCAAGCACAGAAAAAGGAGATCTCCCGCTTCAACCTCTCAACATCGCTGCTTTGCAATCACAATCCCGCCCTGTGTCTGTGCACTGCAAGCTGCATTTTCTTTATGGTAGTTCCTGCAGACGGTGTTCTAGTGTAATCCTTGTGTTTTCATTTGCATCACTCTGCCACTCTATTATATCACACAAAAGAATCGTTGGATGATGTGCAGCTGATGTAGTTTTAATGGTTCTGCAACAGTCTGACAGTTTATGCGTGATGCTGTCTCGCAAAGGTGTAGGTGAAATAATGAAGCCTTGAGGCTGCGTGGTAAATATAAGGTTTGGTTTTACACCTCTACTGAAAACAGAGGCCGCCCAAAATGAACAATGTCCACTTATCAGCACGGTGATAACAAGACTGCATGAAGTAACTGCACGAAGAGGGACAGAATATCAAAGCTGATAGTGTGGCAACAGAATGCATCTGTTTAAAAATGCTTGAAAGGGGTAATGTGCTAAAAAGCCATCAAGAAGTACAGCTAATATGAATAATAAGAAATACATTAACATTTTGTCTTATTTACACCATTCTTCCCGTATAAGTGTTTGCATTGATGGGTGTGACATTGCATAAACGCCCACTGAGGCCATTTATACAATGTCACGCTCATCTCTAAAGACGCCTAGTCTGTGGGGCTGAGTCGGCAAACAACTCTCCTATCAAGATTTGCCATGTGCAAATAAATGACAGCTCAAAAATCAACAGGAATTCACACTCTCGATGCCACTTTTATACCCGGCCAAGCTGACATTGTGACCTCAGGACATCTTCGTCTCCCCTTGCCTCCCTGGCTGGTGTGACCGCCGTGACGAGGTGGAATTCTTTCCTGTGGTCATGAGGAAACAGTTGGTAAAGACAAGCACGAGGTAATGAAGAGGGCATTGTCCAAACTCATCGTGCAGCCCTAATTCCTTGCATTTTCCTGGCAGCCGCAACACGTGACTGCTGCCAGTCCAAGAATGACCATGAATGCAAAAAAAAAAAAAGGCTGATATTAAGCATCACATTCACAATGTTATGCCAGCCAGACACATGGCTCTGGGCTGCCGTGTTCAAGAGGCCCGCTGATGTAAAATAATAGGAGGAAATGGAGCTCAGAGGTATCGCGCCAATAGCCTGTTTAAATAAAGCTTCAAAGCTGATGCCCAGACAATGTAAGATTTTCATTGACCAGAATGTGTTTTCAGGATGTCCTGATGAAATTCAAATGTTGATAAGATTAAAACCCGACAATTCAAGAGGTTTAGAGGAAACTAATTATGGTGATCTTTCTTGACTCTTCTGTGTCTGCATGTTTTTACAGCAGGCAGGGGCAAGGCCGGGCAGGAAAGCTGCTAAGATTCCTTTAAAACGGCTCAGGATGCCCCGGGCGTGTTGCTATGTGAGAAGCAGGTTACCGTGGACAAAGAAAACACTGGACCACGCTTGTTCTGCACAAGAAAAATTGCATAATATACGCACATTTTTAAGAATGCACACATGATGTGTTGTGAAGGAGAGAATAGGAATGGATGGAATCCGTATGTTGAGCTGATGGTGCCACATTCCAACATTTAATACAATGGACTATCCCTGATTTGCTGTCATTGCTTTTTTTCCCCTTATCGGATTCTTTGCTAGTTCACATCAATAATCATAAGAAATCAATTTAAAAACTATTCTGGGATTTGTTTTGTTTTCTTTCAATATTTTTTATTATTTTGTCTGCCAGCTTTGTTTAAGCCTGGTGAACGGCCATTCATTTCAACATCACACTCATGGACAGCAAACAAACACATACACGCACACATCCAGAGCCTGTGCCTGCTTAAACAACAAAGCAATCCCATCCTCTTTAGCCCCTCAGGTGTCTGACCCCTATACCAGGAGCGGGAACTGGTTTAACCTCTCTGCTAGGTGTTGGGTGTCCATTGGCCATACCACAAAAATTAGAGGCTTATTCATTCAAATACACACACAACTATGTCACTGTAGGCAAATATCAGTAGCCTACTATTGTTGTAGACCTATAGGTGGAAACAAAAAGGTAAAAACCCATCTCCACCCAAAACCCTGCAGTAAGGGATTTTAGTAAAGCATAATATCTCACCTGAAGCAGAAATAGACTTTTGGTTTCTCTTATTGCTCTGCTGTTTGCAAAAAGTTGAGATGTGTAAAATTATTTGTGAAGATTTGCAAATAATTTCAAAGCTTTAACTGAGAATACCTTCAGCCACAAATGCAGGTTAAATCTTAACCATCCAGAAACGACATTGTTTTGTCCGGGCTCGGTTTTATTGGATCAAGTTGCAAAAGAAAACTTTCCTGTAGTCTGACCAGCCAAAATCTGACATTTAAACATGGGCCACTTAGCTTGTTATCAGCATGCAGTTCCAAAGCCAGTATCTGTAATGGTCTGTCAGAGAGTTAGCGCACATGGCAGGGATAACTTTATTAATGAAAGCATCATTAATAATGAATGATATACAGAGGTTAGTGGAGTAACATGTGCTGCTAGATAATGTTTTCCCAACAGACCTTTTTTTTTTTCTTTCTTTCAGCAAGACGATGCCAAACCATATTCTGCACACAGCAGTGTGGCTCTCTAATAAGAGTCCTGGTGCAAAATTGGCCTGCATGCAGTTCAGACCTGGAGCATTATGAAATGAAAAAAACATGACAAATCAGGCCTCAGAGTGCTGAGGATTTGAAATTCTATATTGCACAAAAATTGGAAAACATTTTGCTTTCAAAACCACAGCAACTGCTCTCGTTCTCCTCCAGAAGAGGTGATGCAGTAACACAAGAGACATGCACAGCTCAACTTTTTTGAAAGTGTTGCTGAAATCAAATTCAGTGTGAGGACATAAACTCACCGGACACTTTGTTAGGTACACCTTGCTAGTACCGGCTTGGACCCCTTTTGCCTGCAGAGCTGCCGTAATTCTTTGTGGAATAGATTCAACAAGGTGCTGGAAACATTCCTCGGAGGTTTTGGTCCATATTTGACACGATAGCATCACACAGCTGCTGAGCTGCCTGGTCAGCTGCACATCCGTGACGTGAATCTCCTGCTTCACCACATCGCAGCAATGTTTTACTGGATTGAGATCTGGTGACCGTGGAGGCCATTTGAGTACAGTGAACTCATCATCATGTTCAAGAAACCAGTTGGAGATGATTTGAGCTTTTTGACATGTTGTGTTATCCTGCTGAGAGCAGCCATGGTCATAACGGGATGGAGATGGTCAGCAACACTACTCAGGTAGGCTGTGGGGTTTAAATGATGCTTAAAGGGCCCAAAGTGTGCCAAGAAAGTATCTACACCACTTCAGCACCACCACTAGCCTGAATTGTCTTAAAAAATAAAAAAAACCCACCTTAATTAACTTCCAGTTATATAATTATTCAAATGCATATGACTGTGAACCCATTGCTTTAAGAGCAGTCTGCTCACAAAAACTAGCACACTACACTACACTGTTTCATTTTAGCAACAAGACACACCCAGCCCACACTGTGAAGGGCACTGTTAATTATGCGCTGCTAATATTTCTGCTCATGTTCCAGAGGCCCAAATGTCCAAATCTGTCTTTCCACTTTACTGATAACATTGTCAATGATATCAAAAAGTAGTCGAAACTTTAAACTGGAAGAGACTCAAATACTCCTTTAAAAATTGTACTTTACTTAAGAACAAGTCATCCAAAGCTGCCTTCCTGAAATCTGTATTCTGATCTTAATTACATTAATATGCTGTGAAAGATGAGCGTTCACAGTCCAGACATTTATGTTATGTGTGACCATTAAAACTGAAATCCTCCCACCCGCCTGACTTTTATTCTGCAGCACTTCAACCACCTAGAAGCATGCTACACACACACACACACACACACACACACACAGGCGAAAAGAACTGCCGCGATCTCCAGCCAGACAGGAAGCACCCCCACCTCTCATGTTCCTGTTTCTCTCAGTGTGTATGAGTGTGTGTCTGTGTATCCACGTTCACTCCTGCTACTCTAAGCAATCAGCAGGAGGCAGACGGAACAAGACAGGAAAAAATACACAAAGGCGTGAGTTAGAAGATAGTGCTGGAGAGAAGCAATATTATTGGTGAGGAAAAAAAAAATATGCAGAAGATTATACATTGAGAAAGAAAGCAAGTCAGAAAGATGTGATTGTGGAACAATGCTGGCACTCAGGTTGTTTTCTTCACCTCTCTCTTCCCTCCCTTCCTCTCCTCTGGTGGACGGAGGAGAGGCTCAGGCAGTGTTGACACTGATGCAGATACATTCAAAACAACTGCTCACACTTTTAGAATGATTCAAAAATATGTTCCCTTTTAGATTGTAGTGCCTGAACAATCAAACGTGTTTCAGTTTTAGTTTGATGAAGATGTGTGTCATCCAGACCTTTTTTGACAAAAAAGGTATGACAGGAGTATCCTTGTGGCAGAATATTTTTTATTTGGGAGTATAAATTAATACTCATACTTATGCAGTGTTTGCCATGGACAACAAAGAAAGACACAAATGCATCCAGGTTGGAGATCCTATTTTGGAAGTCAAAGGCGCCATCCATGAGGAGTGTTTCAAATCAAAAGAGGAGGGTCCTTTGGGGGGGGGCACAGTTTTAGAGACATAATAGAAAGCGACAGTCATATTTGTGTCAGGCAGGTGTGGCAAGGGGTTCGGCATATTTTGAACTACAAACCCAGCCTGTTAGTTGATCAGCGTAACATCAATCTGGCAGAGGAGCTGAACAGCTTCTTTGCACGCTTTGAGGTACAGCAATCAGAGACAGCCATCCAACATCCCTCAGCAGGCAGCAGCAGCATCCTCAGGCTGCAAGAGCAAGAGGTGAGGCGTATGCTGGAAACTGTGAACCCCAGGAAAGCTGTGGGGCCCGATGGTGTCTCTGGACGGATACTGAAGGTCTGTGCGGCTCAGCTGGCTGGTATTTTTACCAGCCAACCAGTCCAAACTCATCGCCAACCAGTCCCTGAGCCAGGCTGCTGTCCCTTCCTGCCTGAAGTCCTCCATTATCGTCCCCATCCCCAAGAAGAACACTATCAGAGGTTTGAATGACTACAGGCCAGTAGCACTAACACCAATTGTTATGAAGTGCTTTGAAAAGCTTGTCCGGGCTCACGTCATCTCCAGTCTCTCTCCCAGACTAGACCCCCACCAGTTTGCCTACAGAGCCAACCGGTCCACAGAGGACGCCATTGCCACGGCCCTCCACTCTGCCTTCTCTCACCTGGAGCAGGGGGGGAACTACGCTCGGCTGCTCTTTGTGGACTTCAGCTCGGCGTTTAACACCATCCTTCCTGGCAGACTGGTGACTAAACTGTCAGATCTGGGGATACCACGCTCCACCTGTCTTTGGATCAAGGACTTCCTGACAGACCGTTCCCAGAGGGTAAGAGTAGGTCCCCACCTCTCTTCAGCCATCAGCCTCAGCACCGGCTCTCCACAGGGCTGTGTGCTGAGTCCCCTACTCTTCACCCTCTACACACATGACTGCACCTCCATACATGCCAGTAACTGCATCATTAAGTTTGCGGATGACACCACTGTGGTGGGGCTCATATCAGGCGGGGATGAGTCAGCATACCGGGACGAGGTGCAGCGGCTGTCAAGGTGGTGCAGTGAGAATAACTTGATCCTGAACACCACTAAGACAAAGGAGATGGTAGTAGACTTTAGGAGGACAACACATGTCATTCAACCTCTGTTCATTGAGGGGGATGAAGTGGAGCTGGTTTCAGATTTTAGGTTCCTGGGAGTACATCTGCAGGATGATTTGACCTGGAGTATCAATACGACCAGCATTTACAGGAAGGCCCAACAGAGACTGCATTTCCTGAGGGTTCTTAGGAGCAACTATCTGACCCAGAATCTGCTGGTGTCCTTCTACCGTTGCTGTGTAGAGAGCATCCTGACCTACTGTCTGTGCGTGTGGTTCAACAGCTGCACAGCAGCAGACAGGAAAACACTCCAGCGAATCATCAACACGGCTCAAAAGATCATAGGCTGTCCCCTGCCCTCCCTCCAGGAACTGTTCAATGCCCGCTGCCAGAGGAGGGCACAGAACATCCTCCAGGACCCCTCACACCCTGGACACTCCTTGTTTCAGCTACTGCCATCAGGCAGACGTTTCAGGACAATGAAGGCCAGAACAAACAGACTGAGGAACAGCTTTTATGCCAGGGCTATCATTGAACTGAACTCTGTGTGGTTTGGACAGTGATGTGGGGTGGTAGTGCTGACTGTGTGCGTGCGTTGGTGTGTGTATTGGGGCTAGATTCATCTTAATTTACTATTGTGCACTGTATTTTAGTAATCATTTTTATCACTCATATTTTTATTATTTTATTATTTATTGTCTGAGGCACCTAAAAGGAATGCATTTTAAATTTCGTTGTGCAACTTCTGTGTACAATGACAATAAAGATTCTGATTGACTGATTGAGAATTATCTTTATGCTTCTATCGTCAGCCCATGTTAGTTGTAATGTTACAGCATAAAGCAAGAGAAAAAATTCAGCAGGTAAACACCTGTCATTACTTTTCCTTCTATTATTTCCATTTTCTCGCCCCACCCTGGTCAGCTGATGTAACCAGGCCAATCTGGTAAAGCCAAAAGATGGTTTACACACACACACACAAAATAAAATATACTACTTTCCATTGGATTTGCATCCCCAGATTTCCATTCATTTGCGTAAGAGCCTGGCCACAGGAGGCGCAGCACTTTAGACACAGAAAGCCTAAAAACAGTACACACAAAACAGAAAATGAAGAAACCAAGAGGAGCGACTGCATAATTTAGGCAGTATAAGGTTCGCAGCTTACAAACGCACACACAAACACAAACCCCACAAATGAACAAGGAAACAATCACTGGCACAAGAGTTACTTTGATAAGAAGGCCGATACTGAAGATCTGTAATTAGTCACCATGATATAGCAGCAATTTCTTTCTGAGCTGATGAACACAAAAAAAATACACACATGCAAATTCACAGTTGCTGGCATGTGCACAGTGGACACATTGTCTAATCACCTAAATATTAGCAAAACAAATATTTTGTGGTCATGGTGAGATTAGAAGGCGAGGCAGGGATGGATGGATTTTAAGGAACTTGTTGTGGCAATAGTAACACAAAATCCAATAAGGGAGAAATCCAGTGAACTGCTCATTAAATGTGTGCAAGTCTGATGTTCATATATAGAAAATATGCATGTCATTCTTGTTTTCTTACAGTTACTTGCTGATCATTTGTTGAATAAACTGTTTTCTCTGCACTTGGCCTTTGTGCCTCTGGACTGATGGAAAGCAAATTTGAAGTCTGAAAGTCTAAAAATAGCATGAAATAACACAGCCGTGTTCGTTAGTGTGCACATTTCCTGATGTCAGAGTAAAAACGCAATCAGCAAACAGCAGATATTACATTTTTCATTTGTGTTCACAAACGGATTGCTCATCGTGTGTACATGAATGAAGTGGGAAGCTCTCATGTCCAACATTGTGTGGCCAGAAATAGGCCACTGGCCAAGCTAATCTTCCTTCCTTTATGTAAACACTATCGCATGCAAGGGCAAACACACACAGGCATTCACAACTGGCTTCCCTTCCTTGGAACAAAAATATTCTTATTATCATTACAAGTGCTCAGACACACATACGAACCTAGAGAGACAGAGATAACAGTGGTTATCCTGTGATATTCTGCTGAGGCAGTGACAGCTGTAATCGAGCAAGGACGCGACCCAGCTTCCCATCAGTGAGCATGACCCCTGTTAGAGCTTCTAACTGCTCTCTCTCCCCCTGCGCTGTGATGGAGGTTGCAGGTCAAAGGTGAGGTCGTGTTACAGCGTCTCTCATTTACACACACAAAGATTACACAGTCTTCTGCTTAACAGACCCAAAGTGAGTGCTGCACAAAAGTCCCTAATTTACTGACCTCTCTGATTACTTTTGTTTACTCATGATCACAAAGCAGATGCCATGGCAGGCTTGTGAGTTTGTTTGGGGCCTGGCAGGGGGGGGGGGGACCATTTGATTCGTTTGGTCCTGGGAGCGAGGGGGTACATGTGGTCAGTGGTTTGAGTTGTTGGCGGGTGAAATAGAGGCTGGGGGGTGGAGGCATGGACACAGAGTCTATGTCTGGGTTTCCTCTGGCTGCAGCCTGACCAAAATAACCACAAGGAGTATCTGAAATTCTTATCCCACTACAAATTGCCCATACATACAGTATGCTGCTGTTGCTTACAGTATCTTCATGCGGCATATTTCTCTGCATGCAACATGTGTTTTGCTTGTTTCATGGATGTGACAAGTATGATGTGGAAAGAACTGTGGCAGGTGTGCAAAAAGTACAGAGGGAAAGATCTTCTGTGCAGTAGTTGAGTAGTTGTAGATTTGACTTAAACAGTAATGTTTGAAAATTAACACATTTGTCAAAAAAACTGACAGCGTTTGGCACTTTGTTACATGAGCCTGTCACAAAAACACATTTGTTGGCATTTCTTTAGTTGAATATCTGAAAAAATGCTAAATATGACACCGTTTGAAAGGATTATTATTATTATTATTATTGTATCAACAAGGTGATTCCCAAAGAGCTATTAGCCAAAAACTTGGATTGAAAGATCTGAGGAAACTCGACAGATGAAGGACAAAAGAAATGGCAGGCCTAAAAGAAATATCTACAATGAAGGGTGGCTTTTAAGAAACCATTCTTAAGGAAGGGAAACGAAGAAAAGGCCGAAGTATGCCACATTACACAAGAACTGGACTGAAAATCTGTAGTAACAGATTGATGGAGTGATGAATCAAAATTTGTAATCCATCCATCCATTCTCTTCCACTTATCCTGTTCAGGGTTGCAGGGGGGCTGGAGCCTATCCCAGCTGACAAAGGGCGAGAGGCAGGGTACACCCTGTACAAGGTCGCCAGCCTGTCGCAGGACCAACACAGAGACACAGACAACCATTCACACTCACATTCACACCTATGGGCAATTTAGAATCACCAATGAACCTAACCCCAGTAACTGCATGTCTTTGGACTGTGGGAGGAAACCGGAGTACCCAGAGAAATACCACTGTTACACAGAGAACATGCAAACTCCACACAGATTTGAAATGTCTGGTTCAAGTCTTCATTAATACATGCTGAGTAGGTCAGGAGAGTGAGCGTCTACAGCCATCTGTAAAACACAGTGGAGGCTCTGTCATGGTTTGGAGCTTTCAGGCAATGGTGTTGGAGATCTTGTTAAAATTGATGGAATTATCAACACAGAAAAGTACAAACACACTGCCAATGCAGTAAAAATCATACCTGGATTGAAAAACACACAATGGAGCACTATCAGTCATGGATTGGCCTCCGCAGAGCCCGGACCTCAACATTATTGAAGCAGTGTGGGATCATCTTGATGGAGAACAGAAAAAAAAGGCAGAAACATCCAAAGAAGAGCTTTGAATGTCCTTCAAGAAGCCTGGAGAAGTGTTCCTGAAGACTACTTAAAGAAAGCTGCCTCAGAGAGTTCAGGTTGTGTTGAAGAATAAATATTGACTTTCAAGCTTGTTACAATTGTACAAACTCTGTTTTATTTTTTCATGTTTCAATAAATCACTGCATCTATTTCCCATTTTCCTAGCAAAACATAAAGAAAGGGGGCGTGTGTAAAGACTGGAGTCAAGTCTCCATTCACTATTCTCATTCGTCAATGAGAATAGTGAATGGAGACTTCACGCATACCAGAGGAAGTGTGTAGCTGTCTGCATCCCCAGGCCAACAAAAGGAGTTGGCAGTAACAGGGAGTGGTTCTTGCACATAAAGAGAGAATTTTTATTATTTTTTTAATTTCCCCACACAATGAGTGTGACCCAACTTAAGCCGCATGTTGTCTCATCTAATGACCAGCATGCATCACTTCAAAATACACTATTAATTAAATATGGCTTGGTCTAGTGACAAAATTTATTTGCATGTGTCATCCCTTGGGCAACATCTGCAGTCATTTATGTACACGTACACAATGCAATCCTTATGATGCTGTGCACCTGTTTTGCATAGCCCTGTGTTTGATCTGAATGTGGGAGTGGGTTACTTTGCATTTCCATTGCATTGATGAATTAAACAAACAAGCCTTTTTCTGTGAGTGCTGAAGGAACCTAAAGAAAGGCAAAAATGTGTGAGACACATTGTGTTTACCAAATTTAAATGTGAAACACATCTCTGCCAATGTCCAGAAACAGAAGCCAACTGGGTGCAGGTTATGACAGTCTCCAAGGGGATGACCTTTCATGTCTGTAGCAAGTGAGAATTTCATAAGAGAAGGAAGAAAGAGGAGGAGGTGGAGGAGTTTGAAAAAGTGAAGAAGCACGATCTGAGGCAGAAGAATCATTGAGGTCAAATCAAAACTGAGAGAATGGACGTCATTCTGTTTTTGGAAGTGTATCTATAAACACACGCTCTGCTCTGTCGTTCTTTTTAATAACACCACATCGGAGACAGCTCAGCCAAACAACTTCTCTACACAAGTAAAATAAAACAAAACACAGTGATCGAGTGAAATATGATTGAGTGTCTCTTAAACAAATTGAATGCCAGTGTTGTACAATAACTATTCACAATTCATAAGCTCAAATAAAATCCACAAACACTTTGTTTCCAACTGCGCGTCATTTTCTTCACACTGAGCTTGTTAACTTCATATCCTGGACACACCCATCTTTTTTTTTTTTTTTCTATAAACAGCTTACTTCCTCTTTCCCCGTCACTTGGGTGACATCTCTACCACACACACACACACCCACACACACTACACACAAAGCTCCCTCTGCTGATCCTAATAGGAAAATTGTGAGTTATGTTAAGACTGGTTGTGTGTAAGTGTGTGTGTGTGTGTGTGGCACTGTTCCCAGTGTCATGGCTTAACTTTTGTGCTGAGTAACCCTGTGACTAAAATCTGACCTGACTCAATTAGTGTGTGTGTGTGTGTGTGTGTGTGTGTGTGTGTGTGTGTGTGTGTGTGTGTGTGTGTGTGTGTGTGTGTGTGTGTGTGTGTGTGTGTGTGTGTGTGTGAATAGATAAAATGCGCCTGACTTCATTATGTGGTATCTGGTCAGCTGGTCTCGTATGTGTAATATAGAGATTTGAAAGATGAAATGCCACACAGGTACACAAACATAATTCCCCATATATTTAAAATGCCCAGAGCAGCTACATTTAATGGTCTGTGTGGTTACAGCTAATGATATACGGACACCGGGAATTCCGTGTTTCCATCAACAACCAGTTTTGGGGCCAATTTGTTGTCTTTGCATGTCTTTCCTCCTGTTCATATTAGCCATAGAAATGGGTTTGTATGTGTTTTATTTCATACTTGTGACTATCAGTTCTATCAGATCATCTGCCTCCATCTCATCCAATCCTGGCATCCTCGTCTGTCACGCCAGCCCACTGCATGTCCTCCTTCACTACATCCATGAATCTCTTCTGAGGTCTTCTTCCTGCCTGCCACCTCCATTTTCAACATGCCCCCCACCCTTGTCTTCAACCAACAGTAGCACAGTTTCCAGTTCTGGTATGGAAATCTCATTCTTTATGATCTGTATGTTTGATTTAACCAAGATTTCATGCCATATACTCTTACTCACACAACCCTTGCCATTGATCCAGGCTTGGGGCTGGCAGTAGGACTACACTGGCTTGTGGCCCCCTGTGCCTGGGTTATTTGTCTATATATTTCTATGTTTTACAGATATGGGATACAAATATATTTATTGTTTAAACACACTGGCACAATGTACCACTGCAGCACAACAGCTTGGTTTATATACTGGATGTGCTAAGCTTTAACTGCGTTGTCGATGCTATTTTACCACTTCAACTCCTTCCATTAAAGGATGTAGAGGGGCAGGGGAGGACCTGTGAAGAGGAAACAGGAAGGATGTTAAAGCTATTTCAATTGTGCTGCTGTTATTCTCTTCATACAGTCATGATACATCATACTCAACTTAAAGAAACTGGCAGGATTTTTCGCTATAATGTGTGTGCCATCTGTTCTTTATGTAATTTGCAGTTACATTTTGCTGTTTTCCTTTCTTCTCGAAAAACACGGAAACACCTCTAAGAACGGGCGGACAAGCTGCCGCCCATTTCAGAGCAGGGGTAAGCAGTGCATAAAGCTTATTAATGGTTTGTGTGAATAAGTGTGACAGTTAGTGACGGGAGGGCCAACACAAAGAAAATATCACGTTACACAGTCTGAACATTGCAAACAGTTGGAGGAGGGGATGGCACAGAGACACAGAAAAATCACACACACTGGTTCAGCACAGAGAAATGTACAGTTTACTACCTTGGAGCCATACTTGAATATTGCTCTCAGGCAATGCTATTAGATTACTTTGGTTTTGAACTCACATTGTGTTCACAGACGCATGCACGCACTGGAACAAATAACGCATCTCTTTTGTTCTGTGGTTCTAAAGACAGACGAATGATACACTCTCAAACAATCAACAATCATTTTTTTTTTTTTTTCCTGTGACACCGGCGAGCTAATAAAGCTGCGTGTTCAAAAAGTTTAAATGTGTTTGAACTCAAACAGTGGTGAACTGTGATGACCCACTTAACATGATGTGTAATACACATAAACGATGAGAAGAGTTCACTATTTAAAGGTGCAGTTCAAAGCATTTTTCAAGTAAATTCATGTAATTTGTCAGAGGCCTATTTTGAGATTAAATAGCAGTTGTATCATTGATGATGAATTACCAGTCATTGAATTCTACAGTAGTGCTTTGTGGTGTCCTCCTGAGACACTGAACTTCTCAGCATGTTATTAGTCATGCACCCAAATTTATTCTCATTGATATGAAAATAATCATGAGGAAATTCCAACTAAAGCAGCCTTAAAATGGAACAGGATAACTTTTGGCCGCTCCCTTATTCAGAGGGGGTCACTACAGCACGCAGCGTTGCCATGTTTGATCAAGCAGATTTTTTTTTTTTTAATGCTGACACCCTTCCTGACACAACCCCAAAGACATTTGTGTCTTCTTCAGGGAGCTTTTGCTTGTTAGGTGAAGGTGTGAACCACGACACGATAAAGTGGTGGGGGGCAATTCATTATAAAGACATTAATAGAGAATTGACTTTAGCTTATTGGTGTGCGGCCCTCCACAACAGTTTCTCATGTGGCCTCTTGGGAAAATGAATTTCCCACACCTGCTACTTCAGTAACAGACTTCTATGAAACCTGAGGGTTTCATTTTTCCCGTGTGTGAGGGAGGGGATAATTGAAACAACACCGTCCCCTAGTGGACACACTCATCATAAGTTTGAGTGCTACCTTGTTTTAGAACCATAAATGAGATTCCAGCTGTCAATGCAGTTCATGCTGCCAAATACTGAGTAATACTAAAAAAAATAAACATTTTTTTCTCCATACACTGTATATCAGTCATTCCCAAAGCGTGGCCTGTGTTGTTTATGTGTTTGGTGAGTGTGGCCCCACGGGATTTTCGGGTTTTTGAGTGGGCCGCAGCATTCTTGACTTTGGGAACCACTGCTGTGTATGTTCCCAAAGAAGTTGGGAAGGATAGAACGGTGAACAAACAAGTGGCATTATCATCAGTTTTATAACATTTTGCAGTTCAGTCACTCTCCAAAAATAATGATGACGATTTATTTGCTTTCCTGCTGTAATTTCATCACTCTGTATAAATGTTAACTATGTCATAACTAGTGCATATTGACTTTTCACATAGGTTGTGGAGTTTTCTACTTTGGTGCAATACATCACTAACTATTCATCTGTCTGTGTGGATTCTCAGTCATCTAGGTCATAGGTCAGAAAGAAGGTCAGACACCAACTGGGGGGGGACAGAATGACAAACAGAACAACATTCATGTAGCAGGTTTGTCAGAGAAACTCTCCAAGCATGACATCCCAGTGTGCTTCAGAGCCCGCAGACACTCTAAGACAAAAACTGGTTCATCCCAAGGACGAAACTCCCAAACACAAGATAAGCAACACAGTCTGCAGTGCAGTGAGAAGTGTTCGGACCTCCACATTGGAGAAACCAAACAGCCACTCCACAAACGAATGCCGCAACATAGAAGAGCCACCTCGACAGGACGAGACTCAGCTGTATATCTGCAGGGCACTCTCTGAAGATGCCAGTGTTCACATTTTGGAGCGAGAAGTCAGATGGTTTGAAAGAAGAGTAAAATAGGCCATCTGTGTCCACTGTGAATGACCATCACTGAACAGAGGAGGTGACTTACAACACCAGCTGCCAGCCACCTATATTGCAGTCCTGAGAGCCCTTCCCAGGCACCTCAACCCCCACTCACACCTTACTTCAAGTGACTTCAAAAAGTTACGCGATAGAGTGGGGCAAGGTCTCACAGAGGTTTCACCCCAAACCCCTGGTGATAATGACTGACACCTTTTTTCACCCCTTGGCTGATGATGTACATGATTAATAGTGGGTCACCACCTCCAAGGAGGTGTGTGTTTGTTTATTTCATGTTTCTAACAAATAAATAAACAAATAAATAATGCATGAATGAATATTTTAACTACATTAGGAGCTCCAGTTACTGCCTCGTGTGTCTCTTTCAGCCTCTCAGGTTGCAGTTTCCATCCATGGCTCTTCAAAATTGACTTTTTGATATGAAAGTCATCATCAAATGTCATGTTATTCTATTACATGTGGAATACTTACTTTATGAATTGTTGTGATATGTATCTGTAAATACATAGATCTTGTGGCATCATTTGGTTTATTAAACCAAATATATAAAATTGTAAATAAAGGTTTAGGACAGCACAGGATTTAAGTGAGAAGTAAAGGTAGGCGAGATTGACCAAGTTTGTGCTTCTTCTTACTCCTTTGTTGAACATGTTGTTTATTGTGATTATTATTTCCTTATGCTTTGGGGTTCTGTTATGTTGCTGTTTTATTATTTGAACATATTCTAAATAAAGCTTCATGAGGTGATGTATGGAAGGTGAAGTTTGGGCTTAAATTTGAAGAAATTCCCTCAAACCAATACTGAGTTGTTCACAAGACTGGGATAAAACAGATAGTTCTCTTCTTTCCCCCTTTTATGTCCCTCGCAGGGTTCATTATTACGTAAAGTAATGCTGTTATTGATTGGCTAAAACTGGTTACAAATCTAGAAGAAGAAATTAATTTAAAAAAAAAAAAATCTTCGCGTGTTGCGTATCCGGAACCTTTGTTGGGGGTAGACTTTAACGGGAGGACATCTGTGCAAAGATGGCAGACGTTCCAGAAAATGCTCCTGAGCGTAAGTGCTTAAACTTACTTTTCTCGACTTTTATCACTTCAGTCATGCAGTTGAGTTGGTGTCTGGCTTTTAGGAATTGTCTTTTAACTGTAAGTTTGTGATGACATTTAAACAAAAAGCGGTTGTTCCTCGACCATTGACGGTGGGAATTTTCAACAGTATCAGCTTTGAAGCCACTGTGTTTGGGAATGACATCAGTTAGATTTTCCTGTTGGATTGCTCCTGCCGGGGTGTTTTAGATGCAGTGAATAAACAATATCACGTTAATTCAGAAAGCTCAGAAAGCTAAATGCGGTGCTTAGCGGAGCTTGTCAGGCATCAGTGGATGGATCACTGCAGTAAAGTGTTTGTTTATTTGTTTTTTGTTTATTTTGCTTATTGTTAAAACACGTGTAATGTCTACACATGGCACTTTAAAGCGGTATCGAAATCCTACTACGTCTTCAAATTTTGCTGAGTCATGATGACAGTCTTCTATGCAATATGAACCTATGTGATCAGTAGATCAAAGTTTTCATAAAATGATCTCAGTCGTTTCTTGACTGGATTGAGTGGCACATTCACCTTTGTATAAATGATTGTCCCTGATCACCACGTGCAGTCTTGAGTATTACATTAAATTTACCTTGACATGCAGTTGTGCTCAGAGGTTTCCATTCACTAATGGGCATGAATTTGATGGTTAATGATTTCTTTGAACTGTAGTTTTTCCAGGGTGGAATGATTGTACAGCATATATATTTTAATGACTTTGAAAACAAGAGCTGGGTGCACACAGGGTCAAAAGTATACATATAAGTTCAAATACACACACACACACACACACACTAATATTTGGGTAAATGTCTCTTAGCAAGTTGCACCTCAGCCAGATGCTTTTGGTATCCATCATCAAGCTTCTGACATAATTCTGCCTGGGTATTTGACAACTCTTCTTGGTAGAATTGGTAGAGTTCATTTAAATTGGTTTCCTGGCACAGACCCAGCTTTTAAACATAGTCCGTAAATCATTGTTCTGAGGTGACTTGAGGTGAAGTTAAAGAATTTGGAGGTAGTCCTCCTCCATTATTCCATTCACTTTGTGCCATGTACCAGTACCACTGATACTGCCCCAGAGCATGATGCCACCACCACCATGCTCAACAGGCTGGTACAGCGTTCTTAGGTTTGAGAGCTTCACATTTTTTCCTTTAAACACACCTCTTGCCTTCTCCAGAAGGCATTTGGCTTGTTTATCAAGGCAGCTGCAAATTTCAGTTCAGCTTGAAGGTGTTGATTTTGAGGCAGGGGCTTCTTCCCCTAACCCTCTCAGTCCATGATAATGTAAAACTGGCTTCACTGTGGACAGTAAGATGCTCAGACAAAGCCAATATTTTGATGACCAGTTTCTGTTTTATCCTTGTCAGACTGTCCGGGTACAACAAGTGAGCAAGCTGGCAAGTCTGCATCATGCCAGGGCTGTCCCAACCAGAAACTGTGTGCTTCTGGAGCCACAAAGGCCCCCGACCCTGGTAAGACTGCATCTTATTATCTCATCACTTTGGTATTTTGATGTGCCTCTGGGCTTCAGCAAATACATAATGAATTAAGTAAGAGCTTCACACAGCAAATCTCCATCTCCTGCCCATATGCCTACAGCAATAGCAGAGGTAGGAGAGAAACTGTCAACAGTCAAACACAAGATCCTCGTGTTGTCTGGAAAAGGAGGTGTGGGGAAGAGCACCTTTAGTGCCCACTTGGCCCATGCTCTGGCAAGTGACACCACAAAGGAGGTAATATTTCAGTTTTCATTTATTGCCATGCAAATCACATCCAACAGCAAACAAACAAATATTTTCTTATAATCAGAATCCAAATTACTGCTGGATTGTTTTTCCCTGTTGGAACTCAAGGAAGGAGGAGTAGTGCATGACTGTTTCTGGTTTTAAGGTTTTCATTGCCTGGAGGAGATAAAAAGGAAAAATCACATTGTCCATTAATCCTTGCTGTGGCTTCTGTAACTGAAATGCGATCTGCACTGACCAGACACTTTATTAGGCTGCCTTGCTTGTGCCAAGTCAGATCCCCTTTTGCCTTCAGAACTGCCTTAATTCTTCAACAGGGTGCTGGAGACATTTGGCCATTTGTGTACAGTGAACTCATTGTCATGTTCAAGAAACTAGTTTGGCATGCTCTGGCATGCTGTTATCCTGCTGGAAAAACCATCAAAAGAGGGTGCACTAGCCTCTTTCCCACCAACAAGGTTCCGGAGCCGGTGCTTTAATTTGAACCGTTTTTCCACCGCGGAAGCACTCGGTGCTCGGCCGAAAAATGGGTTCAACTCCGACCCCGCAAACTAGCTGGTCTCGAACCAAGAACACGTGACGAAAGCAACAGAAGGGCGTTTGAGGTTGGCTCTAAGGCTGAACTTGCTGCTTTGTATCAGTTCATATCACAGATAAAAGGACACACACTTTGTGTCCTTTTATCTGTATTTGCAGCACAAGAAAAGGGAGCGTGTTCTCCCACATTTGTGCTCTTCGGCTTCCGTGTCCAGACGAGGACCCGCCCACACTCATACGTAAAGGAGCAGTTCACAGAAACGCGGTGGAAACGTGGGCCTGTTCTTAAGCGTTTCGCAGGTTCACTGAAACTGGCACCAGCACTGGCACGAGCACCGGCTCCTCGGCGGCGGTAAAGTAGCAACTGTGGTCATAAAGCAGTGCACACGGTATCAACAGTACTCCAGTACAGGTTACAAGGCAGGCTGGATCGATGCTTACGTGTTGTTTGCTCTAAATTAAGATACTACCATCCAAATCTCACAGCTGAAGTTGAGACTCAGCAGGCCATGAAACATTTTTCCAGTTTTCTATTGTCCAATTTTTTTGGAGCCCATATAAGTTTTAGCCTTAGTTTCCTGTTCTTAGCTGACTGATAAGAGTGGCATCCAGTTTGGTCTGTGGCTGCTGTAGCCCATCTGCTTCAAGGTTCAATGTGTTGTAAGTTCAGTGATGCTCTTCTGCATACCTTGTTGTAATGAGTGGTTATTTGAGTTACTTTTGCCTTCCTATCAGCTTGAAGCATTCTGGCCCTCGTCCTCTCACCTCTAGCATCAACAAGACATTTTCACCCAAAGAACTGCCACTCACCGTTCTTCCTGAGCCCGAGAGATGGTTGTGTGGGAGAAACGTAGTAGGTCAGCATTTTCTGAAATGCCCAGACCATTTCAGAAAATGCCTGGTTTTCATTTGCCACATTCAAAGTAAATGAAAACACCTTTCTTCCCCATCCTGATGCTCAGTTTGTACTTCAGCAGGTCATCTTGACCACACCTACATGCCTAAATGCACTGAGTTGCTGCAGTGTGACTGGCTAATTAGATATTTGCATTAGCAATGAACAGGTGTACAAAGTAGCCAGTGTGTAAATCGTGATGCTGTCTCATAAAAAGCAACTAAACACACTGATCACTAGAGGTCACTAAAGACACAGCAGAAGGATAGCGCAACATGCCACAGGTTATTACGGACCACTGCAATTTTTCTGCGTGATGTATACTATCAGTATGTATACAGTAATAGTAAGATACATAAGTCAAATAGGGATGCATAAAAAAAGAGAGAAACCAGGTTAACAGCTGGCAACACTTGATCATACCAACTTATACTGATTATCACATAGCTAGATACAAAGACATTGTTATGAGTCATTCTATTTTGCTAATTCAGTAGCAGTAATGAAGTAGGATTGCTGTTATATATAAAAACATTTTTAGCTGTAAATCTGTGTCAGTTATCTGAGTTTGAATATTTATTTATTCTGTGTGTCCTGCTCCTTTATTAAATGTCATCCTCTTAATGTGAGGCATGGTTTTCTAACAAAAATTACCCCCATTGTAATTTCAGGTGATTTCACACTGAGATCAGCATCCACTCTGATACGAAACACGTCATCACTTTATTGGAACATTTTGATTTTAAACAGCATGTGACTGGGCCCACCCATACAAAAGGTTACATGCTTGATCTAATTTGTTCCCGTTCTTGATGTCACAAGCACAGATGTTCCAGATGTTGCTTCCTCTGATCATTATTGCATATTTTCAGATGTATTTTGTTCTAATGTCACGGCACACCATGAGATGTGCCAAGTTTTTTTAGCTAACAGCTCTTTGGGAATCACTGCATTGGTGGAAATGTACAATTTTAAGCCTGTTAAACTGTGTGATCTCTGGCATTCTTCAGAGATTCAAATAAAGAAAAGAGAACAAACGATGTGTTTTTGTGACAGGCTGCTTGTAACAAAGTGCCAAAAGATACAATTTAACAAGTTCATCCCTTAAGTTAGGTGCCTTTTTTTCTTTTCTTTTCAATGCTTGAATTGTTCATGGGTCAGTGTTCAACAAACAAAAAAAAACATTCCTCTGAAAATGGTCGGGTCCAAGGACTAGACCGAAAATGGGCAAAAAAGAAGCCAATGTCCAAAGTTGGAAAGACCTTCAGAAAACTTAGTGAACTATTTCTCAAGACCACTTTAAAAGAGTCCTGCATCCAAGGATGTGACCACTTTAAGGGTTTCTTAAAGATCAGTGTATATAATCTTAAAATGTTTAAGTTTATTTTTTAAAAAGTGTGTTTGACTATTCCTGATCCGGAGACATTTTTCTAGAATTTTATGATGTGCATTAAGGAGTGAAATTGGTCTGTAGGACTCACAGAGCAACACGCCCTTATCTTTCTTAGATGAGAGGTATGCCACTTTCTCCTGTTAATGACAGGGCAGAAATAATGGACTATTTAAAAAAATATATATTTTTATGGTGTCAAAATGGTAAAGCTTGAACAATCCAATAATATCAAAGATGCTTTCCTTAAATCCATACTGCTTCAATTAGTTTGCTGAATTTGGAATATCTAAGGAAATATCCCAAATTAATGTTCAAACCAAAATCTACTCTTCCTAGTGTATTACAGAAGTATGTCTTAGGGTAAAGAAAATGTCATATAAGATTTGTCACAGACTGTCACCTATAAACTGATCACTGTAGCCCAACGGTTCATTCACAGTGATTTTTATCTGTTGCATTCCCTCACAAAACGTTGCTGTTACCAGGTTTGCTGAACGCTCCTCAGAGAAATCGCTGGGATAGTAATGCTTTAAGAGGGCTCCTAGTGTTAGGATTCAGGCCCTGATTGTTCTGATCTGATGCCCAATCAAGTAGACAGGAAATTCCTTGTTTAGCCTTTGATTTCCAAGGCATGTTGCAGACAGTACTTGCCTGAGTCGAATGATCTTAGACTGCACTATGCTGGAGGATAAAGAACATCTGTTTTCCCACTTCTACTTTCTTTTTCCTGTGTTAGATTGCCCTGCTTGATGTAGACATCTGTGGTCCATCCATCCCAAGGATCATGGGTTTAGAGGGAGAACAAGTAAGTCGGTAGCCAGCTGTCATTTATAATACTGCAACATTTTAATTAGTATGACATATGGATACATATGTTTCATTTTAGCGGACCATTTAGGATCTCCACTGAACACCATACGCATTTCTGATTTGCCTTAGATTAAGCTTTAAGCAGCTGTGTCTTTCTGTTCTGTGTTGTGTGTAGGTTCATCAGAGCGGCTCTGGATGGTCCCCTGTGGTGAGTCGGCTTAACTTTTGTTTTTTGTTTTTTTGTTTGTTTTTTTTAAATACATTTTTCTTTCTTTAAAGAAAATTAAATGTGTCTCTGTGTTGTGTTGCAGTATGTGGATGACAACCTGGCAGTCATGTCTATTGGCTTTCTGCTAAGTAGCCCTGATGATGCTGTTATCTGGAGAGGACCCAAGAAAAATGGTGTGGTAATATTATAGGTGTGTGTGTGTGTGTGTGTGATGTTTGTCTGTTTCCAAATGACACACAAGTACAGCCTGCGTGGTGTTTGTGTCCAATCAGGGATGATTAAGCAGTTTTTGAGGGATGTCGACTGGGGGGAACTGGATTACCTCATTGTAGACACTCCGCCTGGCACCTCTGACGAACACCTGTCAATCGTCCAGTACCTAAGCTCCACCCATGTTGATGGAGCCATCATCATCACCACACCACAGGTACACTCAGGCTTAGTATGATCAGGTTTACATTAGCATAAAAAGACCTCTGTGGGAGCTTTTAAAAAATGGTGGCCAAGGTTTAGAGGTTTAAAAGTATTTAGGTATATATTCACAAATATTCATGAATTTAAAAGAAGTCAAAAACTATTCCAAACACTACTATGCAGTGATCAAGGGTTTTTCTTCTTTGTGCAACTTATCTTCAGCCCCCAGGTAAAGGTGGGTGTAGAGCAGCTCATTTTCAGTGTCATTATTTGTATCTCTTTTCAGTAGCAAAGCGCTTTGTTTTCAGTGGTTTCTGAGAGAGAAGATCCTGGAACCTAAATTCAGTATCCCATCAGTGGGCGGGCAACTTTCAACTCTGTGAACACAATAAGTTGATAATGATGTAACCTAGGATTTTCAAATTGATAACATTGAGGCATTTACAAAAAATCTTGGGCGACTTACTGCTTACCATAATAATGCCAGTCACAGAAAATGACAGTATTCTCAGTGGTTTATTTCTATTATGCTTTTAGCATTTCTTTCCCTGGTTCTTCGCCATTTGCTTTTGAATTGATATGGTGAATAAAATCACTGAGGCTTATCTCATATGCACCCCATTGAGCTCTACCGACACCTGTAATGATGTCTTCTAGCACTTGTACTTCCAGGGGATTCACGCCACCTAAAGATTCTGCTGCCAGGAGGCTGAGGGGGAGCACTGGCGGCCGACGGTATTTCTTTATATAGCGCAGATTTCCAATAATTTATTCTTGAAAACTCAAGAAAACTACAATCAGTGTATCTCTTATTTCCACATGTTCATTGCTTTTATTCAGACACCTGTACTGAAACTTCAGTGACATTTCTTCATCAATTCTGAGTCATGTGTCTGTTTTTAGTCCAACGGACTTCACTGGGTGATTACCTAAATTTCCCCAGCATTCCCCGAGTTTAACGACCTGAAGTTGCTCAGCCTGTGTTCTGTTTACAGCTTGAGTCATCTTAGTTAGTTAACCTGAGTCTATGGTTGTGTGGTAGTGGCGCTGAAAGCCACAAGGTAGGCAACTGGCTGACCACAAACCAGTGCCTTCGCTCAGTAGGTTGCACCTTTCCTTATGCAGCTGCTTTCTGTTATGACTTAGTGTTGTCACTTCCTCTTTCCAGCTTTACTCTATACTGACATATTTCTGCTACCTTTGACCTTACTTTTTCAGCCTGGTAGGACCCATAAACATAGCTGAAATTTGAATTTTGCACCAACAGATACGCAGTCTGTGGATAAGGCTTGGTAGCCAAGCATTAGCTGTTTTCACACTCCACCCCCACATCTAAATGCGGTCACTTCTGATTCCAAAAATCCAGGATTGTGGCGTCATCCACAGTGAGGGCTTTAACATGAATCCACTGGAAGTAACTGTTGTCTTGGGATGCACTTCATTATTTATGAACATCTTGTAAAAACACACAATATGAAAGGTGGTTTGTGATGGAACAAAGAAATGTGTTATCTAGATGTCATTAATGTTGGCAGTAAAGTAATTCCACTGTAACATGTTGGTCATAATCATGGAGCTCTGGGGCCGTGTCAATGACAGCAGATTGCTTTTATATCAAGCGGAGCTTTTGACATACTGCAACCAACAGAGGATGCTGTTATATCATAAAACCATAAAAGCGATAGGATGTCATGACACAAGAACGTTGTAATACAGAATGTTTACAGGTATTTGTGCACACGAAACACTGTTGAAGGAATGGCATACTGAAGGACAGTGCAGGATTCAAATAAATTCTGGATTTGGTGATGTTGTCTTGCAAGCCGTGCTTTTTATGAAGTCCTATATCGAATATGAACACAACACAGCATAAAGGTGCTTTGCTTCAGCTGCTGAGTGCACATTCCTTTCTTACCTGGTTTGATAAGGTGATTTAGGTGTGATAAGGGCACACAGAATAGGCACAAGGTGGTGTTTCTACTGAACACAAACACCACCTTGTCTACTGAAATGGCATCACAGTATTTACGCACAAATGCTGGCGATGAACTCATCGGACAGTAAAAAAGACTGTGACCCAATATTACTGCCAGAAGCCATGCCGGAGCTCCTTGGTTTGTGAAAGTGTTCTGCCGATCAAAGTTTGGGAATGTTTCCTGCTGATAATTCTTGCTGGGATTTAGTGCGCAGAACACCGAGTTTCTGGTCAACAAATGTGGCTTACTCTACCTCTGTTTAGTTTTTCAGTTCTTACTGTGATTGGTGAAGCGAAACACCAACTTTAGGCATGCATTTCCTGATTCTAAGGTTAGGCTGGGAGTGGTGAAGTCAGACAGCAACAGAAACACTTCCTCATTCTTCTAGGTCTCACTAACCAAATAGAGATGGGAATTACCCAAACAAACAAGCCAGAAGGATTGTTTGGTGAGCTTCTGTTTTGTGAAAGAGAAGTGCGTCTTTTATACTAAACCTACTCTAGTGTTAAATGTAGACACAGATCAGTGTTTGATCAGTGCTGACATCATGTCTCAAGCAAACATTTAAATGAACTGAATCCTCCATTTTGTCTCATATCCTGCCCCCCACCCCCCCCCCCCCCCATAGACACATGCGTACACCCTTGCTTTGCCTTTCTCTTTCAATGGTTCTCTTTCTCTGTCTCTCTAGGAGGTGTCGCTGCAGGATGTGCGAAAGGAGATCAGATTCTGTCAGAAGGTTAAGCTGCCAATCATCGGTGTGGTTGAGAACATGAGCGGTTTTGTCTGCCCTAAATGCAAGGTCACTCTCACACTCACATGTGCATAATGTAAATAAGCTAACATGCCCTAGAGCCGTGTGTCTATGAACTTTAACAGGAGGACTGATTACAAAACGGTGCATGAGATAACTGCCACATATTTCACAGATCTAATCTTGTTTGAAATGTATAAAAGCAGTGCAAAGCATATGCCTGATTAGTTTTGGTTAAAAAAAAAAAAAAATGGAACACACTGGAAAGAGGAACAGTGCAAGAGGTCTGAAAGATGTGCTATTTTCCTGTCTGAGGCAGCTCTTGAAAAAAAAAAAAAGAAAACTGTCTCAGAGGGTACATGTTCATCTGCCACACAGATGCACTATACAGGTTACTCTCTTTTTATTTTCACAACCGCAAACAACTGCACCGTGCAGAAACAGCAACATAGTTCTGTGTGTTTCCTTTTTGGTTTTTCCTGTCATTTGTATTTCCTGAGATTCTTACACTGCATATGTTGGGGTTTTAAATCTCCTTCTTTCCTATCCAACATTTGACATATCACTCGGGGCGGGGGGGGGCTGAGCTTCAAGCTCAAATTCCCATTGGAAAAAGTGGATGTTTACATTATTAACCTTTCCCAAACACCTCATGTGTCATTTTTCTTTATCTTCTTCCTTGTAGAACACATCACAGATCTTCCCACCCACAACTGGGGGAGCGGAGAAAATGTGTGCAGATCTAAAACTGCCCCTGCTAGGAAAAGTGCCTCTAGATCCGAGAATAGCACGGAGCTGCGATGAGGGCAGGTCTTTCCTGAGCGAAGTACCCGACTCTCCTGCTGCAGAAGTCTACCAGAAAATTGTCCAAAGTGAGTTTGTTTTCAGGAAGACACACAAAACACACCCAGATAAGCACTGTACAGTCTGCCTGTATAAAAAGTAAAAACCATACATGACTTAAATCTAGCTGCTACACATTTGAAGGTTTCCTGGACTTGGCCTGGAAGTCCCCTTCTGACCATTTGCTGGCAATCCTCCAACTAGAATTGAGTTTTTGAGAAGTGGGTGAAGTCACAGGATCCCAAAACAAATCTCAGGTCTCTTCCACCCCCACCCCCTGCTCTTCCTGCATTGTACAGTGCAACTCTGATTCACTGCAAACTGCGCTGTGATTCGGGGAGCTCATTTTAATACAGAAGTTTCTTTTCTCTGTCTCGTAAATGCAAGTGGTCACAACGGGACTTGAAGGAAGGGATGCAGAATTGGCAGCAGCACTGGGACCAGTGCAGATGTGCACAAGGAGATGACGTTTGATGGCCCGACTTTAAACCATGTATAGTTTTTCCATTATATGGCTCACGCCCCTTTATTTGCACCTCATAAGCAAAACTCTTTAGCACCTCGTACGTCATTCGCAGATTTTTTTTCACTTTCCTTAGTAAGGAAGTTGAATGCACAGACATATTCCTTCTTTCAGTGAAGACCCTTACTATTTTTGATGACTGGATCATTTAGTTGGTGGCGCAATTCCTGATTAAACGTAATGAAAGAAGAAGTGGTCGCCATATAAATGGGAAGCGGCCGATCAAAAGAGGAAGAAGGGGAATTGTATCGAAATTCAATAAGCATGCTCAAAGCATGAGATCAGCCTTGTTGAGTCTAATGTGGGCTGTATAGCAGCTGATTCACCCCTAAATGAAATTATCAATTGACAGACATTTATCAGCTTTCTCAGTACTCATGTATAATAATCATCATCATCATCATCACCACATTCTTCTCTCCTCCACCAGGTATCCTGGATTACTGCTCCAACAGGGTAACAGAGGAGCAAAGCACAACCTGACTCAATCAGATGGCAGCCATATATGACCAGAACACCAAGGCAGATCACATGACTAGAGCGTAGCAGAAAAGTACCGAATAAGAGGCACACGAAGCAAGAGCACATACACATCAGCATCACAGCATTTATCCAAGACTGTCAGAGAAATCCGAACAGTTTGTTTTCATGATTGGCAGCAGCTTTGAGTTTTGTGAGTTGATCAGACTGCACTGTGCCACAGTTCCTCTGCTGGCACAGTATTTCCTGAAGAACTACTAAGAAAGAATGACATGAATAGAGAAATTACTTCCCATTTTGTAAGAAAAATAAAGTAGCGTTATCCAAATAAATACTTGTCCCTGTTTTGAATATGAATGTACTCACAGCCTCAGTGTTAATGCTGGTAAAGGTGCAGTTTCAGATGTGGATTTTGACGTTTATGGTGTTTTTATCAGTTTTGGGGGACGAATTGAGCTCCATGGCAGCAAGGAAAAAGATGGCGTATATCAGTCTTTGCCTGTACTGACAATACTCAATGTGGGAGCCATGCAAAGTTTGTCTTACAGCATCATCAGACTTCTCTTCATTTTAATACATTGGTGCGGGACCTACCAACACTCAAGTCTCATTTGGAGTCACTTTTGTGTACATTATGTCAGTCCCTTTAGTTAAAGCATTCCACTGTGCTTGAGCAGGTGCAACAATGTTTACCTGTTTATGGCAGCAGGTCTAAGTACAGAGTAAACCAACAACATAGAAAGAAATTTCCTTGGATTTTACTGTCATGTTAATAGCGCTCGCTTCACATTTCAAATGAGCACTGTTTACAAAAAACCCTCCTAATGCTTCCTATTTTTAAGTTTAAAGAAGTACAGTACAGGTGCATGATGAAAACACTCACGTTTAATGAGAAGTCCATTTGTAAGAGAGCTGAGATTTAGTGCTAAAAAAATTTATTAGACCACCATCCAAAGTGAGGTTTATGCCACAGCAATTATATTTTTAATGCTAAAATATAATTATTGTTAACCACAAATTTTCAAACAACAATTTTACATAAAAGCAGGAAAAAAATAGTCAAACATTATTAACTTTTAATTAAAATGCCAAATTACCGTCATTTACTTGCAACAGAAAACGTTTAGTTTTAGTTTTCAAATGTTTTCCTCAATTTCTGACTTCTCGGCAAAATGAGTGTTCCGACTCAAATTTGGGTCTAAAAATGTGAATTGAGTCATTTTTAAACAAACTTTTGAGTGATTTCTAAAATATTTGTGTTTGTTTGTTAAACACTGTGTGTTAAGTGCAATGTTAACAGTGTGTCTCCTTGTGTATGCATTAGAATTTGCAAGTTGAGTTCGTATCAAAACGTAAGTTTGTTTTTTTTTCTCAATTTACAATAAATGCAACATAAAAACTTGAGTTTATCTGCTTTTGCAGCCAAAGTATTTATTTATGTATTTATTTTTATAACTGTTTGAACAGTTTTGGTATCAGTGGTGTGAGCACAGGTTTACTGGGTCTGTATTGACCAGTTTTGGGAATTTGTGTGCCACAGGGTGTGTGTGTCCTTGTTTGTACTCAGCGCTACTCAATCGCAGTTCCTCCAGCATTCAGTAGAAAATACATATGAAACTGTATCTACATCCTGCTGACAGACAAAACAACTGTGACTGGACTCATACAGAAATATATTTCTCACAGTTATGACACATAACGGCGTAATATCTGTATGATGCCTTTGGTTCGGTTGCAGTCGGGAGTTTTAAAACGGAAAAGGTCAAACTTTCATTAATGAAATTCTAGCAAACAGTTGGAAAGGTGAGACAAGGAGCGAGTAAGCTGTCTTTATCCTCCATTATTTTAGAATAAATTATTTACACCAATAAGCACAACATTTTGAAATCTTGATTTCCAAACAACCATAAGCTGGCTCTTTGTAGCCAACTCTGTAGTCAAGGTAGATGGGTGTAAACAAATACTGGGTATGGCACTGAGGCATGCATGGTTTTGCCAAACCGGTTCTAATCCTTGAAAACAAAAGTACTTCCATTGACATAATTGCTGCACCTTTGCATTGATTTCATGGCCAGAGAAGAGAGTGGATGTGTTTCTGTGAATTTATTTATTTTTTGTGAGCTTAAAAGAAAAGTGGTGAGAGCAGTCAACAAATGTGCAGTCTTGGTGATTATAATATGTTTCCCAAAGAATACAATCAGTGAAACAGTCATCATCAAAATGGAATTTGATTTAGAGTAACTGTGAAAAAAAAAAAAAAATGCATGTGAGAATTTGTTGCAAATCCATTTATGAGCTGATTCCCGTAAGTAGTGTGTGATTGCGCTGAAAAGCAGCTCTCAGAAGAAAGTGTGCAGAGTGGAACTGCATTCAATATTATGTTGATGCTTTCTGTTTGCGATAAAGAGGGAAAACATGACTGCTATGAGATCAAAGTCATCCAAAATAATAAAGACGCTAAAACAAAAAACAAAGCTGATTTGTTTTAATATGAAGTGTGTGATGATGAAAGTTCGAGACTGGCATGATGTCTTCTATCAAACTCTCCCCCTGCGTAAGCATGATGGGACTTCACTTCCTTATGATACTAATAATGACATTTCTGGCTTCAGGAAATAACACCTCCTACCATTCATGAGACCGCCTCCAGGATAAAATCATTGAGTCCCTTTAAAAAAACAGTAAAGCCAAATAACTTTAATACTTGGTGTCTCGTTTGCTGATCCTCAATGCCGTGGGAGCCAGCTCTGTCATCATGACTCAGTTTGAGGAGGTTCTGGACGAAGTACGCTCGGCTCTGACTTGGGCCTCACCTGCCGAGATCCGAGCCCTGCTGGAGGGTTTGGTGGAGGAGCGGATCATCTCAGAGGCCTACTGCAAGAGCTTCAGTCTGCATCGATTCACGGACGGGGTCACACCTGAACTGGTTCTCGGGGAATCGGCGTGTATACCAGGATGTGATGAGCCGGAAGACGTATTTGATTCTCAAGGATCCATCACCCACCACCAGCACCTCAGCCAAGGACCTCTCAGTCATGTGATGCAAGGTGGATCGCAGTCTGCCTCTGCTTTCTACGAGCTGGCAGGATTGGAGTTTGTCCCATCAATGGATGAATATTACAGCTCAAGATCGGGCCCACAGTTTTACTCATTAAATGGAGATCAAGTTATTTACAGGAATAAACTAATTCAGGAATTGGAGGATGGGGCAGCGGTGGACAAACACTACCAAAATCAAAAGGTCTACCCTGTACAAACAGTGTTTGATTGCAGTCTTACATTAAATGATGAAATAACTGAACTGCTGATGAGTGCAGATTCAATGCAGAAGCTTGTAAGCGATAGTGAAAGGGTAAGTCAGGGGAATTTGGATGATGAGAGGGAGTGGTTAGAACAGATTGAAGAGGCTGCTAGGCGGATTGCTGTACCTCTCTGGCAGCACTGGGATAAAGGAAGGAGGATGTTGATGCCTCTGGTTCCCTGTAACACAAGTGGATATTCAACAAGTGAAAACACAGTGACACACAGCGAAGCACAATGCTCCATTCTGGATATGGAAGAGGAAACAGAGCTTGCAGCCGCTTGCAGGACACTCGATGCGTGTGCCGGGAACTTTAATTCAAGCTTCACGCTGGATGCTGAGAAAGCTGCTGACACACCTGAAGAGTTTTATTTCCCCACATATGATGATGTGCCAACACCTAGAATCAACATGGATCACTTCCAAACATTTGGAGAAGGAAGAAATGCTTCACCTGTTGAGGTCGGTGCGGCAGCAGGCTCAAACAACAACACCACGGACAATATGGATGACTTCCTGGATGCTTGGTGGCCAGGTGAGAGGACAGTAGAAACAACAGATGACCTCCTTCGTCTGACTGCAGATGCACAATGTAGTGCAGGTTCTGGGCTCCCACAATTTATCTTTCCACATTTGAGTTCCTCATTTACACCAAAAGACCCTCCAGTTACAGGACAAGACAGTTCGTTTTGTTCCAGCGCAGATTCTAACATGACTGCAGGGCTTACAGAAAATATTTACAAGACTGGATATGGAACTGCAGCATGCAGCACAAACAGAGTAACAGACCTCCGTGAGGATATAGATTCACACTGTGGTAAGTTGTGGCTCATATCATGGTCCTCTTTAAATGTAGCATATTCGTTTATTTATAAATGTTGTATATATTTCACTGACTTCTGCTTTACTTTGCTGTTCCTTCTGTAATTTATCATTTACATGGGGTTCTGGAAAACACTGCTGCTTTGTAGGCACTAATACAGGTTTGGCTCATGGCTTTATTTTGGCTTCATTCCTGCCAAGACAGGATTGTGTGGGTAAGGCGTGGGCTTACTTTCAGTTTCATTTTGACTGGTATTTGGATGTGGATTAAAAATAGGCTGTGTTAACACCCATTTTCCAAATTCCCCCCCCCCCCCCCTAAAAGAAAACAAAAACAAGAAAAAAAAAAACGCTCTGACCTGTCTTATGAAAGGGTTTTTCACCCCTTCCGGATTTCACGTTTTTTTTCCCCTTATATTTGTCACAATTGAATGTTTTCAGAGCATCAAACAAATGTGTAGTAATGTGAAAATTCAGTAAAGGAAGTCACTTAAACAGAACCTACCTGACGAAGTGATGTAGGCTAAAAGATCGCACAAAACAACACATCGTTCCACGAGCTAAAGCAACTCAAGAACAGAAAAGAAGTCACTGACATCTATCAGTCTATAAAGGTAAGGCTTTGGGACTCCAGAAAACCACGGTGCGAGCCATTATCCACAGATGGAAAAGACTTGAAATAGTGGAGAACCTTCCCAGGAGCACAGGGACTGCATTTCCAGCTCATCCCAGAGGTCACAAAAGAACCCAACATCTGAAGAACTACCATTAAAGAGTGGCTGAGTCTGCAGGACCTTAAACAGACCCTTCATGCTTAAAGGCCCTCCAATGGGGCTGGATTAAAATAAATCTACAAAAAAGAGTGGGCCAAAATTCAGATGTGAAAGCCAGTTTGCAATGGCGCCAATGGAGCCAGGTACGGTATCAGGTTTAGGGGGCAAATACTTTTTTCACATAGGGCCAGTTGGGTTTGGATAACTTTTTTCCCTTAGTTAATGTATTATCATTGTCTAAGATTAAAATTTCTTTGATGATCTGAAACATTTAAGTTTAACAAATGTGCGACAAACCAAGAAATCAAGAAGGGGGCATATACTTTTACATGGCACCGTATATTCTTCTCAAGGGCATTTTTACAGTAATGTGGAGGTTGTAAACTTGCAGCCTAAAGCTAGTAGGCTGTGATATAGACTGCCTTTAATTGATTACAATTAGATCATTACAATTAAAATACTTGCTTGCATAGATTTATAGCTGCTCTTTCCACAGTAGGCTTCTCCACCACGTCACATTTTTTTCTGTTATTTTAAGTCTTCAGTTAACCTGAAGAAGCAAACAGAAATCTTTCGTTATGAACGTTAAGGCAGACTGAGCACTAATATAATTAACATGTATAATTAACTTTGCTGTGGTAACCTATAATCAGTGTGTGGAAGGGTTTGGCAGACCTGTTTCTAGTAATCTTTACCCATGTAGAAGTTACTGCCATGAGTCAGTTACAAGGGTGGAGCTTTGGTTTCATAACTTTCTGTGTTATATGTCCACCGAGTTAAAGACTAGGTTATTCCTTTGTTCTGTTATTCATACAGCTTCCAAATGAATGGAAAGATCATATCTTTTGTTCATATGCAGTCTACCACAGAACACAAATCTGCAAAGAGAGAAAAAGGACCTATCCTTTGTGGCTTATTAGAAATGTTTTGGCATTTATTATTTGTTATGATGGCAGAGGGACAAAGAGCAGGGGGTGTGGCATACAGGAAATGACCTGGGAACAATTGAACCTGGGCTCCTGCAATAGCCTTTTGGTATGTGGGTCACCTGCTCAACCCACTACCAAACGATTTTTTTTTTTTAAAGGAATTTAATTCCTCCACCCCTCTCTTTGTCTTTGCCCACAACCTTCCCAACCTCCGCTGTGTGAAATATGTTTGTGTGTATTGATGCCACTCATCCTGTGTGAGTTATGAATCTATTTTCATAGTTTTGTGGTGACTCTTTTTTTTTTTTTTGCATGAAAACCCTGTTGGATGACTTGTTACAGTAAAATCAAGTTTCAAGGAAATCAGTGAACATCAGAGCAACATAATAATTACAGAGATGCAACTTTCTGTAAAACTAACCCACCTTTCGCATTTCATTATGTAACTATGTGGAGAAACTGGTATCAATGGTATGAGCCTGATGTAACTGTTGTTGGCAACGGGGCACAATCCATGTGATTCATCTGACTGGCAGGGGCAGAAAAATAGAGCAGGTGCTTTCCACTCTGTAGATAACGTTTACCCCCATTTCCTTGCCCATTCCATTCACCGCTGATGCTGTTTTTCAGTTGCTTTAAGGAGCTGAAACAGAGCAACTAAAAGCACCTCACTGCGATTCCCAAAAGCCAAACAATGAACATATAGTATTTAGCATGTGTAGAAAAATATCATAGATGTAGGAAAATAGTAGCATAATATCTTTAGATGATGATGAAAAAGGAAATTTAAGCAATAACAGATTAAAGTAAAAACTGAGCCATGCCCACAGCTTGGGAGCTACTGATGGCTGTTGACATGTGCAAGGGGAAGTTTTAGATTTGAGGTCAAGTACAGTTAGCTTAAAACTTGCAACACACACACACATCAGTGATGAATGAGTGAGAAATAAAGGCAATATAACTGAAAAAAATCCACCTTTAAAAGTTACTTCTCTGTCATATTTGAGGATGTTGTGATGGCTATTATGTACAGTACCTATTTGCTTTATAACCTTTCCTCATAACAATTCATAATAATTATGGTGTGATGTTAGAGCCTTAAAGTTTTTCTTCGTTTTTCTTTTTTTCTTCTTCTTCTTGTTAAGCCAGAGCTAAACCAAAAGCAGAATGCCAACCCTCCGCTTTGCAAACCTAACCTCCCAGACGCGGTTTGGTAGCGTATATTAGGCAAAGTGAAAGTAAAAGCAGAGTTTACCACAGCAAACTGCGCACAAGTGTGTGGGTCAACTGAGGATATATGCAGCGGCGGTTTATGACTCAGACAATATACATCAGGGAGTATAGCCGACCTGAGCATCATCCAGTGAGCCTCGACAGGTAGGAAAATTATCCTAAGAGTTGCTGCGGTGGGGCAGGGTGGGCGCAGTGATCCAAAGTGCGCAGGAAAGTAGTAATAAGTTTTCGCGGGAATCAAATCTCTCTTTTTTTTTTTTTTTTTTTTTTCTTTAATAGACGTGAGTCACTTTAATTATTTTAAGTTTGTTTTGATTGAATTTTTCTAATTGATCACCTGATTCATCACCAAAATTATGGTTTTAAAATGTCCCCACCATTACAGACCCCCACGTGTAAAATGGTGCGCGAAAATAACAGATGAAAAGTTGTTGTAAGGGAAAGTAAGTTCAGCTGGGGATTTGGGGGATTTCTACACAACTGAAGTATATTAACAGCTCAAAATCACTTATTATGTAAGGTTAGATGGTCTCCGTGTTAGTGGGCAGCCATGTAGGGTGGGACTGCACTTGCAGCAGGGACAAAGAATTTTACGCGTTCAGGTTGTTGTAGCTTTTCTCATGTTTGTTTAATATGGTCTTGCTATTCTAGTTGTGCAGACAACATGGTGCCAAGTTCCAGGAAGCATTTTGTTATTTTGTGTGCGATCAATGCATATTTGTTTGTTTGTTTGTTTGTGAAGGTGCCAGTCACACATTTAAAATTTACTGCTTGGTTTTTTTTTCTTCTTTCAAGTACACATTTGTACCCACCATTTGAGCAGTTAGCCATACAATGATAAAGTCAAGGTGCTAACCAAAGACCCACTGTGTGTAAGCACTGAAGTGTATCATGACAGTTTTTCTTTCTTTCCACATTGACGGAATGACATAATGGAATCCTCTTGTGTTTTCTCCCATCACTCATGCTTTTATCATGACAGGTATTTTTTTTTAGGCCCATTATTGTGATCACATTATGATTGGAATACCTTTCCAGAAATTTTACAAAGGCATCCCCTTGGACTCAAGGATGAACTGAATATATGCTGGTAGCTAAAGCCTCTGTAACCTAAAACAAAAAAGTCTTTTTATAAGTCTGACATAATTATGTTACATAATGTTAAACTATCCAGGATATTTGATTTCTCTCCCTGTGTGTATTTTTAGATGCCAAAATGCTGGAAGTGGATCAGGATTCCACCTTACCCCGTTTGTACTTAGAAGACCTACTGGGTCTAGGTTTGTATTGCTGCAACTTTGATTTCTGCAGAGAGAATTAAACATGAATTATGTGTTGAGGCTATGGTGATATAAACAATACATTGATTATATAGAAGCAGTCACACAGAATATTGTTGGTGCTTCTTTCAAGGGTTAAGATATAAAAAAAAAAAAAACATATACAGTTGTGGTCAGAATTTTACAGACATTCATTATATATACAGCTACCCAGCAGTATATAAGTCATTAAAATCATATCCAGCTGCAACATTAAATTAATGCACATATTAATGAATCAATAATTACGATCTGACCTTAAAAATTAATTACGCTGCATAATGAATACCTCGACTTTATGTTCTTTAAGTATTGAAGCTGAAGCCTTTGTGCGGTTATTTAAAGACTATGATTTTTCCTTACATAAATACTTGTTTCATGATCTTACAAAATGCTTATTAAATATAGAAACACACTTACAGGCTCTTGTGCAGCACTGCACTTTTTATAATGATAACAGCTGTTGCTGATAATAACACTGTCATCCTGTTAAAGAAGTCTTGGAGACACCCCTGAAAAATAGCTGCTGAAACTGTGAAATTTTAATTATGCAATGAAAGATTTGAATGAAAGTGGGAAACAATAAGTTTGGGTTGGTCTGATGAGGGTATTATTTGTTTTTCAGAGGTTTTGCCAGAAGACATAAATGATGAAATGCTGGGTAAGTGACAACCAAACGTCCACATGTGTTTACTTGTGTATAGTGTACTGTATGTAAAAACAGACATAATAATGGTCTATTAGATGTCTTATATGTATGTGAAGGTAATCTATTGTCTAATTACCCCTGCACATTTTTAGATCCCGATGCCCTCTTGGCCTGGTTAGGTCGTGAGGATGAACCCAACGACAGCAGTAAGAATCTCCTCTTGTTAGTTTGCATACAAAATGGACAAATATAAAATTTGACCCTGCGGCCCACATAACATAAAAAAGTGAAAGACAGTCATATAAAGGCAAGTGCAACAACTAAAGTTTAAGTTTACAAAAAAAAAAAAACATCAAAAAGAAGCAAAAACCAAACAGCACACAAGCCGATAAGGATCCCACAAGCAGGGACCACATGAAAGGAACACAGGTTGGGTCAAAGAAAAGTAAAAGAACATACAGACAATTAATAAACAGGACTACTTTTCATGATAGGGAATGTACAGGGTACAGGTGGAACTAGTTATTCTGACAGACGGTCACAGGGGGAAAAAAAATAAAAGAAGTAAAACAACCAGAAACAAATAAATGAATACAAACAGGAAGTGGCACAATTGAAAAACACAAAAAACAAATATTGGCAGTGGAGCAGAAGACAGAAAAACACTAGAAAACATGAGAAAAGAACAGAAAAAAACAAAGGGCATGGCAGTGATAAAGACATGTGAATGAACATGGGGGAGGGAATTTCAGTATTTCAGTCACAGGACTGATTTGGTTTCCACGGTTGAGGTCACTGTGATTTCAATACATTTTCATTTAAAAGTTCAAAGCTCAACATCACGGTAGCGTAATCATTTAGTCATAATCATTTGGTCAAATACTGAACTGAAATTCATGCAGATTCTCTAGACTACAAGCAACAGTCAGCGATAGCATTAAAACTACCTCCATTAAAATGGGCACTTCCGCCTCAAACCTCCATTCAGTCCTATGGGTAGGACTGTAGGGACTGGGAATGGATGAATGGGATGCTTGATTCAGATCTAGCGTTTCTGGAAGCTGGGTTATTATAACCAGCCAATATGAGCACAACTCCTATATATATTACATGAGCCCAGGTGGTATAATCACATGTGGTAATCTAATTGTAGAAATACACCAGTGCTGTTTTCTCCACCTCAAGCAATGAGGAAGTATACATAAATACAACAAAACACAATTGTATTTTTTTCCACTGTCACAGCCACAGTTCCACTCTTCATGCCACTTCCTTATTTGAATATTTAGAATGACAGGCATTTAAAGTTAAGCCATGTCCACAAAGCAGCCTCTGTGAATGTGCAAAATGTATCTGCACAAGTGTTGCAGTTTGTTAATATACAGAACAAACCTATCTGGATTCAGGAATGCTGCTTACAAATCTAGAAATAACATAAATGTCACTTTTTTTTTCCTGTAACAATTAGTAACCAACAATGTTATGAGCAGGCTCATAATTTTATGTAACATTAAAAGAACAGTTCAAAAATTTAGAGAATATTTATGTTATTTATGCAGGTTTTAATGGTCAGTAGTAAACTGTTATGACAGTAAAAACTATTTTTGGTAAGTGTGTCCACTAACTGCCACCCTGACTCTTTTAGTTCCTTTTCCATGGACTTCAGATGACCTTCCCATGGCAACTGAGGTACCCAGCCCCAACGAGCATGAGCGGATACAGGAAGCCCAAGCAATAAGCGAAACACCAAGGAGGAGAAAAAGACAGAGAGGTAATAACTGGCCCATAACTACACCAAGAACAGCTGCTTCTCTGCTGTACTAGCATATTTTTTTCATATAAAACTTAATTTTAGAATATTAGGACTAATTTGTGAGTTTCACTTGATTGTTTAAAGGATTGTTTACATTTTTTTCTTCTCCAGTTTCCCAACGTGATGAGAACTCCAGAGCAAAAAGGTCAAAAGCACCAGGTAAATAATCCAGACTCCTCTTCTGATTGTCTGCCATCAGCCATCAGCCTGTGAAGTTTTATCATTCACCTATTTATCAATTTTATAGTCAGCCATAATACTCCAGAGTCCAGGTTCATATAGCTTCAAAACAGGCGAGGATAGTACTTGACACTACACGTCATCACTTTTCAAATCATGTTCAGTTTTTGGTTTCCATTCATATCGGTATATTATGAGATCCCTTGGCAGTCATAGTTAAAGAACTAAAACCCGCTAGGAAAAAGGATATGTCTTTAAAACAGGAAAAAATCTCCACAGTAAGGTTGTGACTGTCACGTTGTAATGTTGGTTCTTGAACTCTTGCAGGTCAACCGAAACCCAAAAAGGCACAGGCTGAGCCAGATGTTGATCAAGGTGAGTTCTGAAAATTAAAGCCAATTTCGAGGCAACAGTTCGGAGCTTTAAACTTAAGGCGCTGTGAGTGACACTGAGTTTGAGCTGAAGGGCAGGGGTTGGAAGAGGATCACTAGGATTGTCTTGATATCGCTGGGTTGTCGTTTGGGTGTGTCAGCAAAATATGGGTTGTAAAAGTAATATATTAAACAATGATATTGCAAATATCACCTGAATTTCTTCTGCACACCAATATAAAATGCTAGCACAAAAAGAGTCACTCCCAGTCCATTCTCGTGAGTGACTTTTTACAAATGAGTTAATTACCATGAGGTTTCAGTGAATTAGACTTATGGTTAAGGGGTACTGGCTATCTACTGTATGCTTGAATCGGCTAGTTTGCAGCTTCAGATTGCAGATTAAGAAACAGGAAGTTAAAATCTTGAAACTGTGAGTTGAGAGGTTACATTGATGAATTTCAAGAAGAGCTCACAGCTCACTCAACTTCCTCCACATGAGTTTGGCACTTTTTAGCTATCCAGTTTATTTCTCCATGTGATGAAAACTCCCAAGTAGGTGTTGTCATTTACTTCACCAGCTGCTGATCAGTGAGCAGATTTATTGGAACAGCTACAAAGCAATGAACAAATTCAAAGTTGAAATGCATGGCCTTCAAATGGTTCCAAGTACATGTCCGCACCACTGCAAAGAAATGCACGTAATGTATTACTACAGTTACTAATCAAACAATTAAGACGTGTGTTGCACTTCAGTTCTTCAGTTATTGGTAAAATTGGTGTATAAAATAAAAAAGATGTGCCTTTTCATGCACACTTGCACAACAGTTGCCTGACATGAGTTTGCACAGGAGATAAGAGAAATGACGGAGCAGTGTACTTTTGAGGGATGGCGGGGGTTAAATGTTATTTCCAATTTGTTGAGCTACGGAGAAGAAAGTGATCGTTTAGAGCAAAAGACCTACTGTATGCTCCCCATATTAGGGTAAGGATTTGTGGTCATACTTGATGTGAAGTTTAACATTATATTGTTACCCAGTAATTTGGTAACAATACATATTAGACGAAGTAGGGAAGCGACACAGAGTAGTCTAAGAAATAACTTTCAATAGGAAGTGAATAGTGCGAGAGAGCTAAATCACTTGTTGTTGCTTGGAAAACAAATGTTCCAGTTTGTTTTCATTATTCCGAAACCCTTCTTGATAACTCTCAAGGCTGACTAAACCAGTTCCCAGAAAATGATGCCAATTGCGGTTGTTTTGCAGAAACTGATCCCACATCAGGGCCGAGTCCAGCAGAGACATTACCAGCACTCACCACCACTTCACCAAGAATCCTGTACGTCTACCCGTCCCAAGCAGGCTCTGCAATTCCCATTCAGCTGATCGCTATCCCTGACACTGCAGAATATCGCGTCCAGCTGTCTCCTCCTCCTGTCATTAGGTTTCCACTCCCCAACAGCGCTGCTACACCTACATATATATTAGGTGAGATAAGTATTCACATGCAAAGAGTCATCTGTGTTTTCTGTGTACTTAAGGTGTTATGAGTTTATTGACACTGTGGCTTGGTAGAGGAAATGAGCTGATGTACAGTTTTAGTTGTCCTGGAAATCTGATCATTAAGCTTCTTCTAAAAAAGTTTGGTTTAGCTACAGCTGTGATTAGCAATCATATACCCGTAACACAATCATCTCATATGTGTTTACAATAATGGAGAAAAAAAGTTGCCTAAATCTCAAGAAGATTTCAAGATCCTTCTAAACGCAGTACTACACCCTGAGCTTCTTCCAGATTTTTTTTTAAAATCTCTATTTATTTTCCATTCCTGTTTCCTTTCTATTTGTGGTTGTGTTTTTCATGTGATATTTTTAACCATTTAATGTGTACTCACTATTTTTCACATCCTGTATAAGCAGCACATAATCTAACCATTGTTTCTAATGCAGTTCCTACTGTGTCACCACCCTCCAAATGCCAGCTGCCACCACTATCCCCGGGTGAGCACAAAAAGAAAAAGTGAATTATTTTCTTTGTGTGTGTGCGCGCGCGTGTGCACGCGCTCTGGCAGTGCCGTGCTATTTATTGTTCCGCATTACAGTTTTGGTTCTGTCTTTTAAGAGATGACATGGAAACCAGTCCGTGTACTGTCTGTTGTGTTTGTGTGCGGATGCAGTCACTTCAGTTTTCCTTTCTTGTGTTTGCAGTTGATGGCGCGGTAGCTCCAGTCCAAATGAGTTCGTCCCCACTGGGCTCCCTGTCGGACAGAGCTAGCAAAGCCATGTCTCCCCCTTGTACCTCACCCGTCTCCCCAAGCAATGGTGAGCACCAGTGTTTGTCTCAAACCTTCCTCCTTGTGGGTACATTACCGTGCAGAGTTTCTGCCATGTGACAAACTCCATGATTTGTTCCATTTCAGAAATTTCCCCATGTAAGGAATCTCCTCTTCCGCAGTCTCCCAAGGTCCTTGATATTCCACGTAAGTTACCAGATGCGTTTAAGGATCTCTCCTTACTTTGTCTGCAACAATTACCTGACTATGCAATGGTTTACAGAGAAGCAGCTTGGTACTCACTTGTGTTTCTTCTTTAGAGGTTGTTAAGGACCACATTCAGGAAGCCAAAACCCACATGAGTCAAACTTGCCAGGATATAGAAGCGGGCCTCAGTCTGTCTTCTCATTATGTGGATGTTCATGTGAGTCAGAGAGAGGTACTTCGCTTGGGAAAAAACACCAACAAATGCCTGGACAAAGAACTAGTCATCAAGGGAGATACAGATCGGCAAAACACCATGCTGTCACTAAGTCAGGTAAGATAGTCACTTTTACTGGACAGATTAAATGAGCAGTGAAACAGGACAAAACTCTGATAAACTGATTGCCTGCTTATCTTTTCCCACTCAGATCTTTGATGGTGCAAATGGAGACAAATCCAGACAGTACATTTTGCTCTTTGGCAATGCTGGGATGGGAAAAACAACTCTGATTAAGAAACTGTGTCTTGATTGGTCCAGAGACTGCATCCCTCAGTTTGACTTTGTCTTCCTATTAAATGGCAAAAAACTCAGTATAACAGAGCCGACCTACAGCCTTCAGACACTCCTACTCAACCTCTCCTCCTCTGCCCCATCCTGCACGGACCCAGAAGCAGTGTATGCTCAAGTCCTTGCAGCCCCTAAACGTGTGCTCATCATTTTTGATGGTTTTGACGAGTTAAGGAACTATGAAACTCTACTTCAAACTCAGGAAAAAGACCTAATAACTTCATTGCAAAAAGACAGCAAGACAAAGACTTTCACAGTAAGGCAGTTGTACTCTGCCATCCTTCAAAGGGTCCTGCTCCCAGGCTGCACTCTTCTTCTCTCCACCCGGCCACGAGGCACTGCCAGCCAGCTACTCAGGCGTACAGACAGCCTTCTGGAAATGTGTGGGTTTACTCCAGCAAATGTGGAAACATATTTGTCCCAGTACTTCACAGAGCCTGGTCTCAGAGCATCAGCTCTGGACAGCTTAAAAAGCATCAGCTACCTGAATCTCCTCTGCTGGAACCCTGGACTATGTCAGCTGGTGTGCTCGATTTTAGAGCAGTCCAGAAGTTTGGAGGTCCTACCAAGAACTTTAACTGGGCTCTGTCATCAGGTGCTGTGTCTGAAACTGGAGAAAGACAGCAGGAGCACACCCTCACACACTGAAGCCCAAGCACAATGTTTAAAAGACAGTGAGACACAAATTTCAGATAATTCTCAGGTGAAAACGTGTCGGAAAAATAATCAGACGAAGTCCAGAACACAGACGCACACTTCCTCTCGCACCCAAAAAGCAAGGAGAGCACAAGAAAGGGAGGCACAAGCACAAGATAAAGGGGATCAGGATCTCAAGAGTGTTGGTGGAGATGCTAGAACAGAGGACAAAGAGTTGCTGGCTCAGCTGAGCTCTTTGGCCTGGGAAGGGGTCAAAGCCAACTCTTCCAGCCTTCCTACCGGACAGGCTATATCTGCCAAAGTCAAGGCGTTTGGCCTGAGGACAGGGCTCTTGCTCTCTCATCTCCTGAGAACAAGTCCGGACCTTTCAAGTGGTGACAAGGAGGGAGGACAAAATGAGGCAGAAGTTGGAGAGACAGAAAATAAGAGTGAAAACAGCGAGAGGACCACCACTGAAATAGCTGAGCACCAAAATGACCATATCCTCTTGTGGGCCAACCCTTTCCTTCAGAGTTACATGGCAGCAGTTCATTTGGCTTTGTCGAGGTAAAAATAAGCCGTTTACAGCTTCATCAGAGAATAGTGGGGCTAAAAAGAATTGGGAAAAAATGCTTTTAAGATTTCATAATATGTGCTGTTTAGTATGCTGTTAGATTAAAAATGAAAGAGACTTTTCTTTTCCACTTGTAGTATATTTTCTCTTTCACTTTCTTTTAATCTCCCTGACTCATTTTCTTTTGGTTTTTCTCCAGGAATGTATCAGACCGATCCTTTCTCCAGACCCTCCCTTTCCAGTCTGGAGGGAAAACCCGTCGGCGACCTCAGAGGGAGGAGCTGGAGCTCACTCAGCAATTTGCAGTTGGCCTCTTGTTCCACAACAGGACAGCACTGCAGCGACTTCATGTGCACACAGAGACAGCCTTCAGAGATATGGTGGCCAGCAAGCAGGCTTTAGTAACAAAACACCTGGAAGGGCTTCCCTATGGTGACCTGAGTCCCTCCCAGATCTTGGAGGCGTGTCACTATGTCTATGAGGCAGGTTTCACGTATGATGATGGTGGCACAGATGCTGGTAGGACACAGCTGATGACACACCTGGCAGCAAATCTTCCAGAGTTCCTGACATTTCATGGAGTTCAACTCAGCCCGCCAGATGTGTTCACTGTTCAGAAAGCCCTCGAACAGGGTGGAACTGAAGGCAGAAGTTTCTGTTTGGACCTGGAGGACTCTGGTATCCAGATTTGTGGACTTAGAGCTCTGGTTGGCCTCAACAACATCAACACATACAGGTAATGATTGCATACAGCTGTTTGGCTATCAGCTGAGTTTGCTACACGCTTCCCCCAAACTGTGACTGTCCAATTGTAGTTTAATAATCCTGTTTAGGCTCGTCTGCAGACCAAATATGAAAGGTTTGGGAATTCTTTACATTTTTAATTAGAGTGCAATACTCAGTATTTAAATGTTTAAAGGGGAGTATGGGATTTTTTGTGACACGATAGTCATTGCTCTTCACACTTGATGCGTGTCCTCCAGGTCATGTATTGCTGATGCCATCACCCTCTGGGAGTTGCTGGAGCACAGTGGTGAAGAAGGTCTCCTACAGAGGGCAGTGTCCAAGTTCACAATCCACCCTCTGAAAGCTAAACAGGTGTGCCACATAGAGCACCTGGAAAAGCTGGTGAACATACATATTCACAAGAGGCTATCAGACAGGTAATACACCACACACACACACACACACACACAAACATTCAGATTTACACGGCAACATACCAGCTCTTTTTGTTTGGTTGGTGAAAACGTGTTATATTCAATTGTAGCTCCAGCGAGTCGCATTCCATCCTGTCGGAGGGAGTACCAGCAGTTAAAGAGCTGCACAAGCTGGAGTTTGAGTGAGTAGCTCTGACGTACGATATTTAAATGTCATTGCGATGCTGGTGATGATAATGATGATACATTTTCCCTGTAGACTTGGTCCAGATAATGGTCCTCTGGCTCTTCCGAAGCTGTGGATTCTCCTACCAGGGCTGCATAACCTACAGCACTTAGAGTAAGTATACAATACACTATTGTCCCTATTTTTAAGGCATTAGTCTGTGTTTATGAGACGTTTCTAGTAGCTGACACTCTTTTTCTTTCACCTCCTTTAGTCTAGAGAACAGTAAGATTGGGGACAAAGGTGCAGAGAAACTGGCCAATGCATTAGTCTCACTCCCTTCTTTGGAGATTCTAAAGTGAGTATCTGTCTTTGGTGGTACAAGGAGAAAATTATTTGAATTAACATGACATATGACATCACACAATCTAGCTTTTAACTTTTTATGTGTGTTTAACTGAGTATTTTTCTGGGTTCCAGTCTATCACAGAACTGTATAGGAGACGAGGGTGTGAAGAAGCTGACGACCACACTGAAGGACCTGCCTAATCTGCACTGTTTAAGGTAGTAAATGACTACAGAACAACATTAAAAAATGGCACATACTGTTGACCCACAAAATTTCACTTCCCTCTCTGTTGCTATTTTTTTTACAGTCTCTACAGCAACATGATTTCTGATGAAGGGGCAGAGAGTTTAGCAGCTGTTCTCCCACACATGTCTTCCCTCACTGACCTTGAGTAAGATGACACAATTTTATTCAGAACTGATGCCTAAGAATTATGTTCTCATAACAATTACACTGAAAGGTCTCACGGTTATTTTTAACAAAGGTCTTACCATTTAAAATTCCAACAAAGTCCACATGTAGTGTAGGTTTTGTGTGGGTATCAGCACTAACCACAAGACTTGAGACTCATGGCTTTAAGGTTCAACTCACATGTTTGAAAGCTATTTGTTCCACTTAGTTTTCACTTGTTTTTTTTTAATACTGTAGTTCCTTTTTCACTCAGGGTTTGGTTTTGTTTCCACTCACAGTAAGACACCAATAACTCCATAGTTAGAATTAGGAAGGGATGAAAGTGACAATGTGACTAGTCTAGCAAGCCTGGTTATCAAAGTGCAACCATAGACAGACCAAAGTGTACCCTACCATAGTACAGATGCATCACAAAGAGACAGTTATCTGCATATTATGTCATAATCAGCTGTGTGGCAGGCAGGATAGGACCCCATAGGACTCCAGAAACAGGATGTAAAGAGACCAAAAATACCGAGAGCCATGACAAAAACAAAAACGACAGCACAAGGCTGGTAGCAACAGTCCAAAGTCGGATGTCGGGGATGAGACAGAACAGAGTTCAAAAAACACTGATGGGATGCTGTAGCTGAAGGTGCTGAAGACTGTGACGACTGAAGAAATGTTGCAGACAGAAGACTGGGACCACTCTGCAGGGCACGCAGCCATCTCCACCAATGACTGGGGCTGCTTGGGAGGGTCCACTGCTATCCCTTGAGGCTGATGACCCAGCCACCTCCACCCATAGAACAGGCATGTGTCCAATGTTGGGCCAGGTCTCAGCCGCCCCCACCGCTGGAAACAAAATGGGTGCAAGAGCAAGCCTGTACTTGGCCGTTCCCACCCATGGAAATGAAACGGGTGTTTGTCCCAGGAGCCCTGCAGGAGCATACCTCACAGTCTTAATAGCAGTTGCAGTCTCTGAAAATACATTCTTTGTTTACTCAGTCATTTTTGGAGCTTCAGACTCACTCCACACACACACACACACACACACACACACACAGACACACAGACAGACAGAGGGGGGGGGGGGGCAAGGGAAGCTTACAATGACGCAACAGGGACTGGAGGAAACCACAGGAAAATGAGACTATCAGGAACAGGTGGAGACACAGCTGGGACTCAATGACACAGAAACAGGAAGTGAGTAACAGATAAACAAACGCAGACGTAACACAACACAGGGCGCAAAACTAAATACAGAACGCCCGAGACAAGGGACCAGGACACAAAGGGGTAAAACAGGGATGTGGGGAAACAAGGAGAGCAAAGGGAACAGGAATTATTTACAGTAACTATTACTAAGAACAGGACTCAAAACATATAGCAAACTGAGAATCAAAACCATAGGGAAACTCATAAATAATGAACTTAAATGAACAAAATACTTGGCAAAAGGCCAAACAAGGAGTGTCCAACCTATCAAAATTACTTCAAGAGTTTATCAGCATCTCATCCAGGAGGTCAGAAAAGAACCCAGAATAACATCTAATGGCATCCATGGGAGAGTTACAAGGAGAAAACCACTGCTGACCAAAAAGAACACAAAGGCTCATCTCACATTTGCCAACAAAAACATCTTGATGATCCCCAAGACTTGTAGGAAAATATTTGAAAACATTTCACCTCTCATCTGAAAGGCTTCTTCGGTTCTAAACCACATGGCGGAGAGTCACAGGTATTTATTTTTTGGGAGGTTTGAGTCCCGTTACATCTGATATAAAACCAACACAGCATTTCATAAAAAGAACATCATACCAACAGTCAAACATGGTGGTGGTACTGTGATGGTCCGAGGTTGCTTTGCTGCTTCAAGATCCTGGACAATTTGCTGTAATTGATGGAACCATGAATTCTGCTCTCTACCAGAAAATCCTGAAGGAGAATGTCCGGCCATCGGTTTGTGCCCTCAAGCTCAAGCGCACTCGGGTTATGCAGCAGGACAATGATCCAAAACACACCAGCAAGTGCACCACTGAATGGCTCAAACAAAACAAAATGAAGGTTTTGGAGGAGCCTAGTGAGAGTCCAGACTTAAACCTGACACTTTGGCATGACCTTAAACAGGCCATACATGCTCGAAAATCCTCCATTTAAACAATTCTGCAAAGACGAGCGGGCCAAAATTCCTCCACAGCGATCTGAAAGACTCACCGCTGGTTATCAGAAACACTGGATTGCAGTTCTTGCTGTTAAGGGGGGCAAAACCAGTTATTAGGTTTCACACAGAGCCAGGTAGATTTAGATAGCTTTTTTTCCCCCCTTAATAAAAGAAATTCACATTTAAAAACTGCATTTTGTATTTACTGAGGTTATCTTTGTCTAAAATTAAAATTTGTTTGATGATCTGAAACATACATGACAAATATGCAAGAAAATAAATCAAGAAGGAGGCACTGTAGGTCATAATGTAATATAAATTTAAAAATTAATTTGAAAATTCACGCCCTGTACAGTGGTCCCAAAACTGTGCATTTTCAAATAGATGTTTACTGAGAATGTATCCAAAAAAAGTGAACTGCACTTGCACATGTTTGGCACTTCTGTTTTGGCTTTATTATTAGTGTTCATATGTCCAAATGATGAACAAAATATAATGTGATTTCCTCATTTATGCTATATGCTTATGGCAAATGATTAGATTTCTTGGTCTGTAGTCTCTGATAGACTCAGACTGTTCACAGGAGACACAGTACAGATGCACTGAAAACACATCTAACCTCTGCCTTGTTTCTCTTTGACAGTGTAAAGTACAACAAGCTAACAGATGTTGGAGCACTGAGCTTGGGAGCCAGCCTGAGAAACTGTAAAAAAATGAAGACTTTAAGGTGAGCTATCCTGTTGAGTTATTTCATCACAGAGCTTCATTTTTTTCCAAATCTTTTTTTTTTTTTTTTCCTTACCTTGTTTCATTTCATTTTATCACAGGATGTGGAACCAGTGTATCCCATACGGTGTGTTTGACAGACTCCAGCAGCAGGACAACCGCATCCTATTACACTAAAATACAATTCTTATGGACTGTCTTAATCATGCAACTCATGCATGTATACTCAGATTGCACAATACATTTTTAAGGATACAAACAAAAGATTCATGAGCTACAAATTGCACTACAACTACTTTCTTCTTTTTTTACTTAAGGTTCTTTGTAAGATTCCAATATGTGCATTACAAACTATTTTCTGTATGTGAACTTTTTACAACTTAAAGAAGCACAATTGCACTTTTATAGTCGGTTTTTTTTTTTGTACTTTTTTAAAAATAATTGTCTGCACCAGCTGTTGCCATTACCTGAAAAGCTGCCTTTGTGTATTTGAGGTTGTATGTGTATGTGTGTGTGTGTGTGTGTGAGAGAGAGAGAGAGAGAGAGAGAGAGAAAGAAAGAGAGCATGTCTTTATTCGTCCTGCTATAAATTATACGTTGTTGACTGTATGGTACTCTCATATAAATAAAGTGTTTTGACAGTGTCACCCAGTACTATTTTGTGTTTTCTTGCCACTGTTCACATCCTGTGTTCAATAAACTCACTGGTTGTTTAAAGATTTTTCTTTTCACTTCCTTTACTGCATGTTTCTGTTCTCCATTTTTATGCAAACTGACATTTAAGAACATCAGTGGTGTCTCTACATTTGCACACATTTAAAGATGAAAAAAAAATTCAATTTCTGAAATACCCTAAGAAAATATTTAGAATTCTTCACTATTATTCTCATTGATGATTATTGGTAAAAAAAAATGGACCAAGTCAAGCTTTAATCTCAACAAACAGAAAGTGAAAACACATCCCAGCAGCATGGCTCATCAGAACAGAATCAGATCACATCTGGTAGATCTTGGCAGTTACTATGCATAATGCTGAATATCCCCCCCATGCTTCACAGATTCTAACAAATCTGAACAGTTATCTCTGTTGGGGATTTCCACTATCTAGCGCTGGTGAGTACGAAGAATTCCCATAATGTACTGCTGCTGCTGTTCTCTGGCACACTTGCTCACTCTTGTGGATAAACTGCAGCATGACACCGTGCCGAGCACCTAGTTACTAATAAGGCCTCCACAGCTGATAGGCGCGTGTATTGCAGGCTGATTTGCAAACAGCCGTCTGAAATGAGGGTTAAAGCAAGAGGCTACAAGCTGGCATTTGCTCAAAGTTTATTAAATACACACTGGAAAATAAACCTCTGTTATGAGCCACAGCTTATTTGAGCATGTGCATGTCTGCAAAGAAGCAGATGCAGAGGGATGACACAAGCACAGGGTGTAGGTTGCATGTGAGGAGATGATGATGATGATGATGGCCCTGAACAGTGCAGCATCCCCGGGAAACGGCACAGCCACTTAATTATAAACAGTTTCTGTACAAAATTAGGAACTCAGCTTCAGATGCTACTGTTTTTATACTGAAACTAAAAAGTACTGACATTGACTGTCAGTGAAAACTAAAAGAAAAATACACCAGTCTGTTAACACTGTTTACAACATGAAGCAAATTACACATTTTCTTAAATATTATCTACTATTCAAGGCCTTACCTCGCATTGATTCTATTACTTTTTGATCAAATTCCATACAAACGTCTTTCCAGTATTTGTACTGTACATGTTTATTAGTATCCTGAGTTTTTGTCTCCTGTGGTCTAAATACTGCTCCAAAACACGTTTACTCTCCAAAAAAGAAAAAAAAAAATTAAACTATGGACATCCTGATTCATACATACATATCAGAACACAGCACGTCCTAACAAAATATTGCTAAGGCCTTCATCCACAAAAATGATTTGGTATAAGCTATCGGTGATCTGTTCTAGTTGAATTCTGGTACAAGCTCTGAAAAACACTCTTGAATTACTATGCTTTTGTTTTCATCTGCGTTCTTGACTCCCAGCGAGACTTTTCTTTTTCCTTTCCAGTTGATTACACAGTGTGGCTGTGGATAATTTACTGGCTCTATTTACTGCTGACGAGGCAAACTGCCAGCAGGAGCCACCTTGGTGAAAAGTTGTCCAGCAGCTTGGTCAATCAGACAATTTGCTCATGTTGGAAAACAAATACTGTAGGATCTTGTCACATCTACTGCATATACAGCATATTCATAGCTTATAAACAACTGAGCCAGGCACACGGATGAAACAGTTACTTGTGAATCATTTCATTTGTGTAACTATGTAACTGATCCATTGCTTAAATCCACTTTATTATTGCTGTTCTTCATAAAAAAGTAGCTCCAAATTTCTAACAGGAGAAAACAAGCAATTAAACACTTGAATCAAATTCTTTAAACACGATCAACATCATGCATGAAGTCTCTCACAGTAAATTAAAAACATCAACAAAAGGACAAGTTTAAAAAATATGAAGCCTTCGTTTTGAGGTTCAATTTTATGATTTGACCAGCTGTGATCAAAGCTGTCACTACTCATGTATTAATCCTAAGTTTTTTTGCCCCCCCTTTAACTGATGTGATACAGGTTAAACAAAGATGTGCAGGATCAAAGAAATAAGTTTCTCAATACTTTAATACTCTCTGACTTATGGTGAAGAGATAGTGTTCCTGATCTATGGGCTGAAAAAATTTACAGCGTTTCTCCATCCTATATATTCCCAGGCTCAGTCCAGTGACAGTGTTATTACCAGTGCCTCCATAATTCCTAGCTGTGCTCTTGAGAGTGTGCAGATCTCTGATGCAGAAATACAGTAAGGATTACATTAGAGGACTCAAATCTAGGTGAGATCTTAAGGGAGCAATGTATTCTGCATTAAAAAGGATAAATTGTTGACTCAAGTTGTTCTGTGTGAGTGATTAACCATATATCATGCCTATTGGACACTGTTTTCCTGCACTTTGTCAGATCCACTGACATATCTCGCTTTGTAGAACATCACACTGGCAAGTTTCAGCACATTTTGCTTTCCACAATTCTGATAACATTCATTTTTCTTCCAAAAAGGAACAGCTGTCTTTCTCTGTGCTCCCACACCACATTGTGCCCCCATTGTCATTGTGTCCAAAGCGAGGGTAGCACAGGCCAGCACCAACCTCCTGCAGTCGACTGATATTCAACTGGCAATACGTTGACAAGACAGCCAACCTGGTGCAAAGTCCTCTTCCCATCGAACAGTCACTGAGCAAACAGCCGCAAGTGATGGCTATCCTCCTCAGGCTACCTGCCTTTGAGTCGAGACAACCTAAGGACATGGAAAAACATTTCTTGTGTCATAAAAAGGGTGAGCTTTGTGGGTACAAACTGTGTTTAAAATCTGAGCTTGTCACAGAAGTACTGCTGATTTCAGTATACTGAATTTATTGTGCTCACTGCTTACTTTATGTCTGTTACAGTCAGGTCCATCAGTATTTGGACAACTACAGAATTTGAGCAATTTTGCTTCTGCACACCACCAGCAGATTTTAAAATCAAACAATAAAGAAGTGACTGAAGTGCAGACTTTCAGCTTTAATTCAAGGGGATGAACAAAAGTATTGATTAAACTGTTTAGAAATTGCAGCCATTTTGATGTAGTTCTCTGTGTTCACAGGCTCAAAAGTAATTGGACAAACTAACATAAGTTTAAATATAAGGACCACTTTTAACACTTGAATGAAAATTTTGTCTAGAAGTCTTGAACCCTTGGACATCAGCAAATGCTGTGTTTCCTCCCTTGAGATGCGCTGCCAGGAATTTACCGCGGCCATCTTCAGTTGATGCTCGTTTCACTTATGGATTTAATAACTGAAACACATGCTCTATCAGGCAGGTGACTGACTTGGCCCCTGACTACTTTTGAGCCTCTGAAAATTGGGGTCTTGTTATAAAAATGGCTGTAATTCCTAAACAGGTAATGCAATACTTTTGTTAAACCCCTAAAAGCTGAAAGTGTGCACTTCAGTCACAGTGTTGTGGTGTATTGAGGCAAAATTACAAAAACTGTGACTGTCCAAATACCTGCACACCTGACTGTACTTGTTCTCTCTGCTTACTTTTTGCCTGATATGTCTCTGTGAAAAAAAGGCTTCAGAAGCATCCACTTTGAAGCATTTTCCCAACAAATCGCTGACCAGGGAGCGTCAGCCCGACCTCTCGACCTCAGCATCATCGTCACAATTTGATTTTTTTCCTGTTCTTCCTCTTGGACTGCCCTGTCACTCCAGATACCCCTCAAACACATCCAGCTCCGTGTCCGTATCGTAGGGAACAGAGGCCGGGTCGGAAAGCACCCCGAGGTCCACCAGTGCCTGGTCCATATCCTCAGGCAGGAATACTATCCCCACATTCAGGACGATGTACTCCATCAGAAAGGCATAGTAGAGGATCAGGACGTTCACAAAGAACAGGCCCAGATAAAACATATATGGGAGTTCGTCCAAAAGCGATTCCACCGAATCTAGTTGGGCATAAATTTGGTGTGGCATAGAAAATAAGAAAAGCCACGGTTCGGGTTCTTGTGTGTGGCCTTGAGTTGCTGCTATCAGTGCTACAAGTCTGTGTGAGGTGCTGGAACTGGGGCGTCCATCTCGGCCCGTCCCGGCCTGCAATGGTGACTCAGAGGAACCTCTTAATGTGGTAGTTTATCTGTACGGTCCAGAAGAAAACGACAGGAAATCAGGCGGACTGAACAACATAACGTTCATAGCTAATAATAAACCAGCAGAACACATTCAAATATTACAGCCAAGCCAGCTCGACGCATTCTTGACATGGGCTCCTTGGGTTTGCTGAATTCACGCCATGCCAGCTGGGTTAGGGCTAATAACAGTAGCATAAAAAGTCAGCCTAAGCAAATGCGACTATTTCTACAAGCAAACCGCTGTGGATTTTCTGTTTACACACCCGGACCGAGAAAGACGCAACACTCACAAATATACACGTCAAATTGTGGTTTTGCAGCTTAAACTCGCTTCGTTATACTTCTGCCAACTGCATCAAAACAGTCCCGACCACCGTGCGATATCTGAAGCCTCAGCGCTCGATTGGTCTGGGGCGGGTGCAGGCTCCGTTTTGATTGGCCTTTCAAGCTGTCAATCACTATAGCAGGATAGTCGCAGGCTTTAATCGTCATCGCTGATATAAGAGGTCATCTTGCTGTAGTTTTTTCACCGCTCTTTCGCAAACCTTCGCGTAGGGTAAAGAACCACAACTCCCAAACTTCTCATCTGCCCACGCTGTTACGTAATGACCCCGCAGTGGCTGCCATCACCGCCTATCCCCCTCTTTTTGCCAAATAGCTAGCTGAACGAGAAAGTGGGTGTAATGGACAGATACGGACACTAACACTTGCTAAACAACGCGTCCGGTAAAATTGCAGCCCCATTAAAACCGCAACCATGTTTGGCCGGTCACGGAGCTGGGTTGGAGGACAGGGGAAAGCGAAAAACATCCACTCCCTGGATCATTTAAAGTGAGTAGTTAGCATTATATAGGCTAATGTTAGCTTCAGTGGTCACTGGTTGAAAATGCCTGTTGTTTTTAACCAGCGTTCTCTTTAGGCCAGTATTTAGCGGTAGTAAATGTATCTAATTGCATTTAAATTGCGATAAAGTTATCTAGGGGTTACTGCATTTTTCTGTTATGCTTTGCAGAGTGAGTAAAATGTACCGTGGGCTTTGCAGACAAAAACAGAATCAACACTGTTTTAATTTAATTAGAATATTATTAATACATGAAAAATTGTATTTTCTGAGTTTGTATAGATTTTATGCAGGTTGAATTAAAGGAGTTGATGCAGGAAAATGCTGGTTTTTACGAGAGTACCCACCCCAACAGGTGAATGACATGAACAGTGAGAGCCCATCTCCATCAAGCATACTCAGCACATTCAATCCTGAGGAGGGATCTAGTGAGGCAAAATGAGTGAAAACTCTTGTGTACACATGTTTCTAGATTTGTGGTTATTGCACTGCATCAGCCCAGCAGCATCGTCACTGTATCTGTCAGTATTCATTTGAAATATCGTTAGGTTTTTAGAGCAGTTTCCTGCAATGGTTCACGATCACTGCACTCTCTTTCCCCTGCTAAGGTTGAATCTAGATGTGTGAATGTTAATGACTTTGTGCTTTTACCACATCCTCTTTCACATTTTCACTTAATGTCTGTCCCTCTATCAGGTATATGTACCACGTCCTGACAAAAAACACCACAGTAACCGATCACAACAGGAACCTCCTAGTGGAGACCATCCGCTCGATCACAGAGATCCTTATCTGGGGGGACCAGAATGACAGCTCTGTGTTTGAGTAAGTCCCAGTACATGTCTTAGTGCCCAGTTCATTACTTGTAAGTACAAATATGCAGATGGCACTCTAGTGTGTGAGTCAGAGTGGCATCTTAATCTGAACTTGAATCTCTTTTTGCAGCCAGTTCATAGAGGTTCACAGGCTTGCCACATGAGCAGTAGTGTTGCTGTTCTTGAGTGAAATCCATTCAAGTTCAAGCAAAAATTGCATGTACACAGTTTGTTTCCTTCCTGTCTTGCTGATGCTGCTTGCACAACGTAGCGACAATCTGATCTCTGCAAACTTGAACATATATGTTTTATATATATTTGAAAATTTCATATTTCTTTTATTCTTTTACAAAACTGAAGACGCAAAAAAAAAAAAAAAAAGAGAGAGAAAAGAAAAGGCCAAAAGAGAAATCAACAAATGATTCATGTGGTAGTGTAAGTAGTAAATGGATCTAACACTCATGAACTCATGGGTTCCAAGAAGAGTTTTGACCATAATGTTCTGACCAAAACTAAACTCATTAGTGTCATTACCTTTGGTTTCATTGCATTGACCCAGAAGAGCAGAAAAGCCACTGAAGATGTTGCAAAACTATATATTGTTATCAGGAAGACATGGTTCTTCTTTTGATAATTTTATATTATTAAGACATCATGAATTCAAATCATTTAACTGTTTGTGTCTTCTGGATGTGATCAGTTTCTTCTTGGAGAAGAACATGTTTGCCTTCTTCTTGAACATCCTTCGTCAGAAGTCTGGACGCTACGTGTGTGTCCAGCTCCTCCAGACCCTCAATATACTGTTTGAAAACATCAGCCATGAGACTTCCCTGTGTAAGTATTTTATTACTCTTTCTCATAGGTGGTTCCATATTAGATCTGGTTCCCACACAGCTTTTTTTTCTTTTTGAATGTTTGTTGCTGTCACAGGCTAAAATCATCAACAGCAGCAGACTAGACCAGATGTAGGAAATTAACTTTAACTTTTAAGGGGTGTCCACATGGTATCACCTGTCACTATGTCATTGATGGTTTTTAGGGGACATTACATGCTGGGTGAGTGGGTAACCAGCTAAGGTAGTTACCATCCCCTCATGTCAGTCAGAGGTTTCCTTTGCTCTCATTGGTACCTGCTTCAATTGCTTGGCTTGAAGTTGAGAAAGATTTAACCACTTTGAGCCACCAGCAGTTATTTTGCTTGTCAGAGCTGGAAGCTGTTCAGTGTCATTAAAACTCTATGGTCTGTGGTTGCCACTTCCCTGCTAATCGCTTCCTGTGTGGACATCCTGACTGTTCTCTGGATGTTGTGCTCTCTATAGTTGTGATCTGGATTCAGCCAAAGAATTTTTATTTATTTATTTTTTTAAATGAATGCTGAACTTTCTCATATCTGTACATGCAGTTCAGTTCAGTGTAGTAAATACTGGCTGTTAAGTTATAGTGACTGTGCTCCCTGATTTAAAAGTGTATGGATATATAAATATTTTGTAATGTGTTTTGTAAGCTAAACAGTGCAACCCTACCCCGTTTTGTTGATATAAACGATACATACTAGCCTGCTGCTATTTCTTTTCTTGTTACAAGTTAGCAAAAACCTTAAGAGATATATTCGGACCATTTTACAGCAGGCTGTTGGATTATAAATGTAAAGTAAGGTTGGTATTTCAGCAAATTGTAGAGGTGTTTCTGTGACATTCTGCCAGCAGGAGTTAGCATTTCCTCATGATCACTGTGCAGAGCAGTCACTGCAAGAGCGTTTGCTCCGATAACAGTGAAGAAAAAGTTACGGTAGTGAAGTGAAGCAGTCCACCTTCAGCTTTCAACACCGTGTACTCTTCTGGAAATGCTGAGCTGCGTGACAGTTTGGAGACCTACTGAAAGCCATCTTTTTCTCTTTAAATGTCCCTTAAACTTGTCTCCTCTTTCCTCATTACAGATTATCTCTTGTCAAACAACCATGTCAACTCCATTATTGTCCACAAGTTTGACTTCTCAGATGAGGAGATCATGGCTTACTATATCTCCTTCCTTAAGACCCTGTCACTCAAACTCAACAACCACACTGTGCACTTCTTCTATAATGAGGTGAGGCCACAGAGGGGGGTGAGGGGGTTAGGAAACATGGATAACCTTCCACTCACATGCACATGTATGCACATCTTATCTTTGTGAGAGATAAGAGGGTGCGAAGGAAGTGGTGAAAGATGAGAAGATGAGAATGGAAGGAGTGAGTGATGGAACCAAATTGTAATGTCAGCTGAAAATAGCAATGTTAAAATTGTGGAATTTTTATACTTTTTAAGTAATTTTAAGTAAATGGTAAATGGACTAGCTCTTATATAGCGCTTTTCTACTCAGTCAGAGCACTCAAAGCGCTTACACAACATGTTTGCATTTACCCATGCACTCACATTCATACAAGCACTTCCATGTTTATACTAAGCTAAGTGCTTTTTAATTAACTAGCATTCACACACATTCATACTCCGACAGGATGGTCGGAGAGCAACTTGGGGTTAAGTATCTTGCCCAAGGATACATTGGCATGTAGCCTGGAGTAGCCAGGAATCGAACCGCTGACCTTCCGATCAGTAGGTGACCTGCTCTACCTACTGAGCTACAGCCACCCCAAAGTAATGCAGAAAAACTTTATCCAAGTTACTGGTTTTATAAAACATTTTACATCCACCCTATACATATCCACTTACTTTAATGTGAGTGACTGGCATCACTCACAGCACAGTTCTGTACTATTCAGTTCACCTCTTTCCTGTCAGCTTAACAACTTTGTTATTACATTTTGCAACTTTTCAAACACCCTTAGCAAACCTCTGATAAATCAACTTTTCTCAAAAGATTTTGCAGTACTGAGTTCTTGCTTCTCTGCTGCAGGCACATTTTTCATTGTGTGTGCTCTGTTCAGTAAAGGGCAGAGAGTAGCATGCAGCAACACCAGCAGGCTGTTTCCACATGTGCAGTGTTGTGTTTGTGGTTTGTTGCAGAAGCTGTGGACCACACAGGAAAAAAATAAGGCAGCCGAGTGATCATTTTCTGTGTGAATATAGTCACAGTTGCTGCACAGATGTTCTCTTCAAATTGTGCCTGTGGTGATTTTGTCATAAAATCAGGGTCCTTAGAAATCAATGTCTTTGATTAAATTAAAAAAAAAAACAAAACAAAAATCCTCATTTTCAGTCCTTAAGTCTGGGACCTCATTTGTCACATGCATTTTCTGCCAGTAAACCTTATCAGTCTGCAGATTAGCAGCAGCACACAGAGTGCTGCTGGTAATCAGCAGCACATTTTCTGTGTCAATAAACTGGCTTCCTGTGTAGATGGATTGATTTAACAGATATTTTTCTTTCTTTATAAAACATTATACAAACACATAATTCTTAATGTTGCTTTCAATAATCAGTAATAAGTACGCTTACTGTGGGCTTGTTTCTTTAAAACATTGAATAAAATTTATATATGTATGTTTTTTCCATATGTTAAACATGTTGTGTGTGTGTGTGTTTGTGTGGAAGTGAAATTTTAGATGGTTACAAAGAATGCTGACCACGCCATTAATTTGTGATGTTGTTACACTCTGATGTTTCAGCAGTATCTATAGTCTTTCCGTTGGCCTTTGTGCTGGGGAAGGTTATTGGTGTACTGTCGATGGTAGCGTTACCCCTGAAGCCAAAACCAGACCTGCTGTGTAGATCTGAGAACATTTATCTGTCTTTTTAAGATAATTATTAAATGTTTGTTTTTTTCATTTAATTTCACTTTACCTTAATTTATGTGGTAACAAATGTACCTAGTGTTAATAAGCAACTTGGCTGATATTGTCAGTCTTAAGTCAAGTTTATTTAAAATGGAAAAAAAATAATCAAAGCATTTTTCTGCAATTTAGATTATATCTTAAGTCTTAATTCTTCCATCAGTATAATTATCATTATTATTAACATTTTACAGTCTTATGCATTTAGTTTGCTCTCCTCCAGATGGTGCAGTTTGACAGCTGCTGAATTTGTCGTCGCGCTTCCTTCTCAGATCTACACAAGTAACATTTTTTAAAACTAGTGCACAAACTCGGTTTGGGTTCGGTGTCAGGGTCAGTGCTCTTCATTTGCTGTGACTTCTGGGCAGCTGTGATTGTCTGGAGGTCACAGTGACTGAGGAATGGTTGGGTGGAGGATCAGGCACTGGCACAGAGAGAGAGATAACTGTGGTATCCACAGTTATCAGGTTGTTGTGCAGAATTTCTAAGTAGAGCATGCTGGTATGTTGAATATAAGTAGTCCCTGCTGTTAAGCTCATAATGCTCTGGATTATATGCATTGGTATGTTCTTATTTCTTATAGGAATTATTATGCCAATATTAGATTTTTATACTTCAAATGACATGAAAGCTTGAGAAGCAAATGGCAAAATAAACAACACTGCAACACCTACTAGGTTATTATGAGTCTATCAGTATGTGAGGCGGTCCAGAGGGGCTATACTACGAAGGAAGCTGGCTTGCCAAAACCTAAAACCTCAGTTGGAGATAACGAGTGTCACAACTTTATCTGTGAAGCTGGGTTTTCTGCTTCAGGCTTCAGGCTTTGTGCCCGTTTCTCAGGTCATATAACTCTTCTTTGATACAAATTGATCCTTATGGGTGGTGCCCATTGTCAGATAATGATAAAATGGTATTTTAAAAACCTATAAATAACATAAAAATTATAGTAAAATGCAAAACTAATGCAAAAAGGACACAAGATTAATGCTGCAGAAAATATTAATCTGTTAATTTTACCACTCTGTGCACCAATGAAACATTTTAATTCCAGTTAATTATTTTACCCCTGAGTGCGCTTTCAGTGCTGCTGTTTAATTCTGAGGCTGCACATTAGAGCTCTGAACATTTAAAGTGGATGAATTAAATATCAAACCTTACTGTTCAGTAGTCTAATAAAGGACATGTGGAAATTTAGTTTGTTAGCAGATTAAAGTGAAATTAAATTGATTGAACAGGTATTCTTGGTGTATGTCCTATATTCTAATAACTGCAGTTTCAGCAGTGTAACAAAGACATAGCAGCAGATTAAAACCAAATCTAAAATCATTTACAAAATTTTTTTGAATCACCAGATTAATACACGCACATTCAAGTGACAATGGGACGCACAGTTTACGCTTCATTCTGTGGTTTTAGTGAGGTATGGCTTAACAAGGTGCACATTTAAAATGTATTGCCCCAGCAGAGAATTTAATGTACTTAAAACATAGCTGGCTAACCAACTAATCTAGCTTCATAGTATACCTCAGAACTTTAGTTGTTTACTAAAAGTACAGTAACCCTCAATCTCAAAAAACAACATTGGCTTTTCCATTTTTTTTTTGTTGTAGAAAAAAAAAATAGTTTGCATTTTAACATTTGTAGAATAACTTCTCATTAAAACATCAGTAATAATATAAGTTGACTGCACCCATTAAGGTTTTACTTTATCAGAATTCAGTGCTGCCCAGCACTTCTCTCTCTGTGGTCATTTGCATCCTGAGCACAATGGTGCAGTGCCTTGTCTTGCTCACCAGCGCCCCCTCTCTTTCTCCCACACACAGCACACTAATGACTTTGCCCTGTACACCGAGGCCATTAAGTTTTTCAACCACCCTGAAAGCATGGTCCGCATCGCAGTCCGCACCATCACACTCAACGTCTACAAAGGTGAGTGCCGGGGATACGCACGTGCACACGCTGCTTACATACACGCACTCTCACGGGATGCTGGGACTGCATACCGCCTTTCTCTGTTCTTCCCTCTTCTTGTTGCTGCTTCTGGTGCATGAGCATGACCGACAGGTAACGCTGAAACAGATACACAATAATACACAGTCTGGCATATTTTCTTTCTTTTAATGTTTTGTTGCATATTTAGGGGTCAACATGCAATCTCAGCTCCAAAAAAGTTGGGACGAGGAGTAAAATGTAAATGGAACAGTCTGTGTTGATTTGCAGATCTCATAAACCCATATTTCATGCACAGCAAAGCATGGAAGTCATATCTTAATATATTGATGGCAGCAACACATCTCAAAGGTTTGGACAGGTTCATGTTTACCACTGCGTAGCATCCCCTCTTCTCTGTAAATGTGGGAACTGAGGAGACCAGTTTGTGGACTTTTGGGAGAGGAATCTTGTCCCATTCTTGTCTGATATAGGGTTCTAGCGGATCAAGAGACCTGGGAATTTCATATTTCAATTCATCTGACCATAGAACATGTTTCCTCTTTGCCTCAGTCCATATTGAATGAGCTTAAAGATGGCAGTGTTTCTGGTTTGTGTTCACATATAGCTTCTTTGCATGATAGAGCTTTAACCTGCATTTTTGGACGCACAGTGAACTATGTTCACAGACCATGATTTCTCAAAATGTTCCTGAGCCTGTGCAGCGATTTCTATGCCAGGGCCCAAAGTTCACGGCCATCCAGTGCTGATTTTATGATGATATTTTGTACTGTAGATGATGAGATATTAAAAGTCTTCACAATTTTACGTTGAGAAACATTGTTCTGAAATCGTTCCCCAATTTGTAGACAGTTATTTGCAGTTCGCTGAACCGCTCCCTGTCTTTACGTCTGAGAAACTCCATCGCTATGAGAGGCTTTTTTTTTTTTTTTTTTAAATCCTCTGCGGCCAAATGTTTCTTCATCCATTTCATTTTAGTACCACTTACTTTTCCAGCCTTTTGTTGCCCCTTCCTAACATTTTTAAGACCTATTGCTGACATCAAATTGGTTAAAATTTTTCATGGGAGTTAATTTCTCAGTTTAAACATTTGTAGTGATTTCTGTGTTCTACTGTGAATAAGTATGGGTTTATAAGATTTTCAAATCATTGATTCTGTTTTTATTTACATTTTGCACAGCTTCCCAACTGTTTTGGCATTGTGGTTGTACTTTATGATCTGGATAAAACAGGCTGAGTGGATCTTTCAGGGAAAATTGTTGCCATTATTTACACATTTTTGTGTGGCTTTATAATAATGACATGTATTTTACTTTTTTAAAGAATTCTAATTGGATATAAAAATGCCCATATTATAAAATTTTAGCCACACACACTGCAACATTTTAATCCTTAACATTTTAAAAATTCTCCTATTATTCTTGAAACCCCTTGGAAAGCCATCAACATACTTTTATACATTTTGAAGTAAAAATATATAAGATATAAAATCAGCAGATGGCAAACTTCTTGTAGTTTTTTTTTTTTTTTTTTTTCTGACCTTAAGTCCCTGAGATGGCAGCTAGCAGGGTTAAAGTTCAGACTGAGTTTTGGTAGGATAAGGTTCAGCATCACCATAGTATAAAGAGACTCTTCAGCAAGTCCACACAATCCAGCACCGTGCAGAGTTGGTTGTTGAAATGCCTTCACCTGCAGCACTGTCGTGCATCAGTGCTGCAGGTTTTAAAAAATGAATTTCCAGTGTGCAGAAAGCGGTAGCAGTCTAAGCATCAGCACCTTTCCAGCGGCTGTTTTCCTGCACTGTGCTTTTCCTTCCCGCCGTCTCTCTGGGCCCCTCAGAGGTCCGTGCTGGCTGATTTTCATTGCAGGAGAAGCGGGCATTGCCTTGTATGGGTTTGGCTTTTCTGTACATGTCATGCTTATTGTCACCTTTTTTTAAAAAAAAAAAAGAAAAAAAGCTGCATAGTGTAAAGGCTTTAAAGTCTCACCAGTTGTAGTTTCCTGTCCGTATCTGTCTGTCTCGTCCTGCATGTAACACTTTGCACTGTACAATATGGCTTTCTTAAGCCGTCCGTAACATCCTGATTCTGTAAGTCCCAAAAGCTGCTGTTAGCACTTGTTTGGACAATATAAGAAAGGAAGTCATTTATGAACTGACCTAGTATTGTGGGGAATGTGACTTTGCTAAAATGACCATGGGCTATGCTATAGTAAGGAATCTTTCAAAGAGGAAGCATCATTTTAATGCAGCAAATCTGACTGATGCATTTCTGTTCAAGTCTGTGAGAATTGCCACGGGGGCCACCCTGAACGTTTGAATCCTGGAGAGCCTGCTACACTTGTGTAATGCAGTAGAAAACCCTTTGCTAATTTGTTTTTAAATAAATCAGTGACTTGACTCTTTGGAGTATCACAGCACTAAAAATATTGCAGTGAGGGCTGCTTTATATTGATGCTTCTTACTGATTCCTTAGGACATGACTTGCAACTAATGGCCACCTGAAAAAGGATTTCATTCAGCAACTTAAGCATTATTATATATAGTCCAGTTTAGTTATTGGATTCTTTTTTTTTTTTGTTTCGTTTTGTTTTTTTCTTAGTAATGTGAGGAAGCTGCTTGTTTCAGTGCTGTTTCCTAATAAAAACATTACAAAATCCTGAAACAAGTTTAAAATATCTACGCAGCATAGACAACTCCTTTTTCAGGTGTGCACTTGCAGTTGTTTGTTAATATTTGTGAGGTCATTCCCAACCTCCACCCTTCCACAGCTGCCCCTATACTCACGTTAACCCTGTGTCTGTTTCCCTCCCCTCTCCCTCCTCCTCCTCTTCAACAACCACTCCTCCTACTCTTCCTCTCTTTGTCTCTCCTCTCCTCTCCTCTCCCTCCTCCTTCTGCGCGTCCCATCTGCCTAACGCCAGTTTCATGTAAGTTGGTTCCATTCATTCAGTCTTTTTCCTCAGGGCTGGGTAACCTGTTTGGTTTATTTACTGTTACTGTTATTTATACATTACATTGGTGTCAAGACAGTACAGTCCTAAACTGTTAACTTAGACTGATTTTTGGGAGCCTGATGCCTCCAATTTAAAGTGAATCACATGTTGTTACCCAGCCCTGCTTGCTCCTAATGGAGTATTTGTTCTAAATATATGGGTATTGGTATCTTTGCAATTCTTGTCAATCATTCTGTATCATCCACCTACATTCATGCAGTGAAAAGCATTCTCATTTTGTTCCTTGGGTTTGTTGTTCCACAGACTTTATTTCAGCTAAACCTCACATGTTGGTTTTCATTTTGGTGATGGGTTTAACAGTTTTGATCACTGTGGTTAATTAGTGTCTCCCTATCCATTGTGTAATTCATTAATTTAATTTGGCTGCTCATGTGTGACCTGTCTCAGTTTGAGCTGTATGGATTGGAAACATAATTACTATGTGTTTTTATTTGCTTATTGATTCTACATGAGAAAATGGTACTATAACGGGATTGTTGATGTTTACTGCAGGATGCTGCTTTTTCCATTCAGCTAAGTTGACATTTAAAGATTTACTTCTGTGTTTTCTTTGATCATAATTTCTGTTTTTTCCTGAGGCGCCTTCTGTGTCGGTTCTTTCTTCAAGAGGAATTTTAAAAAATTGCATATTAGTGGAGAAATAAAAGCTGCAGTTGCTTTTGTTTAAATTTTAGCAAATATGCAAGATGTGTTGATAAAGTTCTGCAGTTAGGCCCATAAAACCATAGTGATTTAAACTCGGCTGTTCTCCTCTTCAAGGTCATCTCCTTAAGCTCCTCTGTTCTCGCCACCCCTGTACCGCCTTCATACTCTGGAGAGTTGGGCAGGTGGTTTCTGCTGGATCTTCTATGTCAAACACTTGAAACCATCAAAGTGAAACTCAGTCTAGGGGACAAATTTATATTGCGCAATGCGGTGAATTTAAAAAAAAACAAAAAAAAAAAACGATGAGCGGTGTTCATGCTGGACGGCTCTCTGGTCTCTTTGGTTTGGCAAAGAAGTTGTGGTATGAAGTTTAGCAGCACGTTAATACGGTACATCCAGTGATCTGAAAATGGCAACCAAAACAAATGACCTTGAATAAGAGAATAGCCAAAAAATATTTTTTTGATATGAGCCACAGAATTTCACCTTCCAGTTAACTGTGAACAAATTCATTTTTTTCTGTATATCTTTGCCACAGATCAAAGCCATGCTCTAACTTTGAAATAATAGCATATTAAGAAATAAAAATCAGCACAGCAATAGCTAATTTCTTTTTTACAATATACAATAACACATGGTTTACCTACCTTTGTGTGTTTTGTAATAATAGTGGTTAGAGCCTGACCGATTTATCAATAAAAGCCAATCTATCAGTATCAGCATTTATAAAGATCAATAAATTAAAGAGAAACACTCTTCAGCTGTGCTATGAGCGTTGGTGTTACATGGGTTGCCCACCAGATGGCACTCTGTGACTTCCCTATTAGCAACACATTTGAAACGCTACACAACAGCTGATCCAAGCGGAGTTGGGCAGTGTAAAAAAAACAAACGAATAACTACTCATAACAAATATTTAGTGAAATCTGTTTTTGTTTTGTGTTTCTTAAAAAATATCAGCCAATATACTGGAATAGCAGATTTCACTAAATAATACCAAATATGAGTGTTGTAGTCTTAAAAATCCTATATTGGTCCGACTCCATCTAAACTGTCCATCTCTTAAGAGAGAATCAGTGCTTTTGGAAGCTTCAGTTAAAAGGAGCAAAAAATGATTGGCAAAGAATTTTATTCTGGACTAATTAAAATACAAAAGAAAGTTCGGTCACATTGTGATATTTCTTTGATAACTGATCTGCCTGGACCAGTTTGTGTCCTTAATTTTGACTCTGTTTTGTATTTTGTTTTTTATTATTAATTTCTTTTGTCTCTTAGTAAGAGCATGTTTTACTTCTATCCTTTTTATTTTGTATAATTATCTGGTGATATTCTGGTACTCAAGGATCACAAGTTGTGTGTACACATGAGTCTGTGTTTGTGTTTATTGAACTTAATCTCCTCGACTCTTCTCTCCAGTGGACAACCAGCACATGCTGCACTACATTCGAGATAAGACAGCGGTCCCATATTTCAGTAACTTGGTCTGGTTTATCGGCAGCCATGTCATCGAACTGGACAAGTGTGTACAGACAGATGAGGAGTGAGTTTGTTTTTATTCTCACTGTAGCCTCTAGATGTCAGGATTGTCTCTGGTACTTATTTATGATCTGTCATGTTTATTTTTTCTTTATCTCTGAAGCTAAGCCTCTAAATTTCAACCCATGCAGATTTAATATTAGAAATCTCTGTTTGCTATACAACAACATTTGTCTTTCGCTGTCTCATTGCTGTGTCTTAGACATAAAAACCGAGGGAAGTTAAGTGACCTTGTTGCTGAGCACCTTGACCACCTTCACTACTTGAACGATATCCTCATCATCAACTGTGAATTCCTTAATGATGTTTTAACCGACCACCTCCTCAACCGTCTCTTCCTGCCTCTCTATGTGTACTCTTTGGTCAGTCCTGAGCTGGTATGTTACCCTCAAGTACACTTCTGAATAAATCTGGTTACACTGGTGTTCAGAGGTTAAGTGGAATGCTTGTATTGTCTTAAAGTGGTATCTTCCAATCATTTCACACATGCTGTGTGTATGTGTATGGCTTTGTTCCTAAGCTAAATATTAAGTTGAATGATTTAGCCTCTCCTACTCGCTGTCTTCAGCTGCAGTTGCACTTTTTATACACAAAAATGCAATTTTACATTTGCTTCTTTTGATAAAACAACAGTGCAAATTCAGAAAAACGTCCATTTTACAGTAATATGAAACCAACTAAAGTGAGCATTTTGTTTTTGCTTGATTAATGACTAACCAGTGGTTTTGCTTGATCAGCTCAGTAAATCTCTGAGTTTTGAAGTTACTGTTTCCCAGTTTATGCAGGTGGTGCACTATGTGGGCAGCATAGAGGTTACCACCGGGTTTTGGGTTCAGACCTTTCACGGTTCTTTTTATGTGGAGTTTGTAGGTTCTTCTGTACCTGCTTGGGTTTTCTCTGCATGCTCTGCTTTCCTCCCATGACCAAAGGCATTTGGCATATTTAAAATGCATAGAAAAAAAGGGAAAAAAGTAATAATATATTTTATTGTGCCTTTGCAACACCCAAGGACACTTTACAGAATTAAAAAAAACAAAAACAAGAATCACATAAAAGAAATAGAATTCAAATGAGCGTGTGTGTGTGTGTGTGTGTGTGTGTGTGTGTGTGTGTGCGTGTGCGTGTGCGTGCGCCCATTGTTGCTGCTTTCGGTGGTGGACGGGGTCAACATGAAGTTATTGAGCTCGACCCTACAGTCCTTAGAAACATGGTGTCTATCCATATACTTTGGATGGCATTACTTTGGCCTCCAGCAACACTGTGAGGAATCTGGGAGTCATTTTTTAACCAGGATATGTCCTTCAATGCACATATTAAACAAGACTGCTTTTTTGCTTTTGCGCAATATTTCTAAAATTACAAACATCCTTTCTCAGAGTGATGCTGAAAAGCTAATTCATGCATTGCTTCTTGGCTAGACTATTGTAATTCATTACTATCAGGCTAAAAGCTCCCTGAAAAGCCTACAGCTGATCCAAAATGCTGCAGCTAGAGTACTGACAGGGACTAGAAAGAGAGAGCATATTATTGGCTTCTCTTTGTTGGCTCCCTGTTAAATCCAGAATTGAATTTAAAAGCATTCTCCTCACATATAAGGTCTTGAATAATCAGGCCCCTCTTATCTCAAAGACCTCATAGTACCATATCACCCAAATAGAGCCCTTCACGCTCAGACTGCTGGCTTACTTGTGGTTCCTAGGATACTTAAGAGTAGAATGGGAGGCAGAGCCTTCAGCTTTCAGGCCCCTCTTCTGTGGAACCAGCTCCCAGTTTAGATTCGGGAAACAGACAACCCTCTTTGTTTTAAGATTAGGCTTAAAACTTTCCTTTTTGATCAAGCTCATAGTTGGGGCTAGATCAGATGACCCTGAACCACCCCTTAGTTATGCTAACAGATGCCACGATGACGAGATAATCAGTGGTGTCCGCTTCACCAGTCAGTGGTCATAATGTTATGCCTGATCGGTGTATGGTAGTGTGAGAGCTAACAGGGTATTACAAACTAGTCAGACAGAAATGTTAAAACTTGTCATTACTATAATGTATATCAAATAAGGAAGCTGCAAAAAGATTGTTTTCCAAGTAAAACCATAATGTGGATGTCTGCTTGGGTGGGGAAGCACTGTATTTTTTTTTAAACATAGATGTATAAACTGAATATTTCTTTTTGACAGTGTAAGATCTTTTCTGCAATATGGGTTATGATTGCTATTATAGTAGCCTATTAGTAGATACTGTCAACTGTGCTAATCATTTCAGGTTTGTGCTTTTGCTCACTGATTTTGTTACATTATATTCTTCACGATTTGTTTTTATTATACATAAACATGTATGTTCTCTCTCTTTCTTTTTTTATTGCAGTCTGAAGAGCGGAAGATCAACCCTCAGGTGTCCCTCTATCTGTTGTCTCAAGTAAGCCCCCCCCCCCCCCCCCCCCCCCCCCCCCCAACACCCACACACACCACACACTATATGCCACTATTATTGAAATACTGGGAGACTCAGATGTCAAAGCAGGAAATCAACATGAGGTATTGAGACTTTATGGTCACCACGTTCTAAAGGCTGCCCATCAACAAGGAGAATTTATAATTTTTTTATCAGTTAACAATCTTCCCACATTCCTATAATTTCATCACCAAATAGAACATCGAGCTCCCATCCCATCCTACCTTTATAAAAAAGAACCTTTTCAGGCCCTGGGGCCTCCACGGATTTGAGTAAAAGTTGCCTGAGCAGAGACTTTGAGGTCAGCTTACAGGATCAGGTTGGCGTGTTACCAAAATGACTCCACTAACCTGACCTGTTAGACAGATCTGCTTTGCAAAGAAAAAGCTCAACAACAACTAGCCTTCACCAAGGTATTTTTGCTTAGTCATTCATCATATTTATCATCATAACTCCTCAGGAAATGTTAATATTCATTATTATTATAATTAAATAACAGACTGCCTGCAGACAGTTTATGTTTTATGTATGTAATCCTGTTGTGGGTCCCACTATTCCTGCTTAACTTGATATATCTTCATATAAGGAAGTTGCAGTGTGTGCAAAGTTTCTATACTAGATTTATTGTTTCATTTGAAGTAAACCTGACAATGTGCTTATTTATTCTGCCATGAGCTGTGACTTGGGAAAACCATGAAACATGCAAACATTACTTTACGCTGCAGTGCTCACAGGTATATTCACTTTCTTCATGCTGAGGTTTTACTTTGTGGCTCGTGTTTTGAATGCACCCTATCCAACCTGCTTTTCAACATAAAAGCACCCCCAGTTATTGTATGTAATTGTGTGCTCATTTAACATTGTTTTTTTTAATGTATTTATTTACACTGCTCATATTTTTCTTTGAGTAATTAAAAGAGCAGTAGCAATTATTAGGTACTTCTTGTTAGTACTTGCTTGGTCCCCTTTTGCTTCAGAACTGCCTTAATTCTTCGTGGCATAGATTCAACAAGATACTGGAAACATTCCAGCTATGTTAGTCCATATTGGCATGACAGCATCACACAGTTGCTGCAGACCTGTGGTGAGAATTTCTTTTCCACCACATCCCAAAAATACTCTATTGGAATGGAGATCTGGTAACTGTGGAAGTCTTTGAGTACACTGAACTCATTGTAAGGGATAGACTTGGACAGCAACAATACTCCAGTAGGCTGTGGAGTTTAAACAATGCTCAGTTGGTGCTAAAAGACCCAAAGTGTGCCAAGAATATATCCCCACACCAGCAGCATCCTGAACCGCTGATACAAGGCACCAACAACCACGCCGCATTCAGAGTCACTTAATCACCTTTCTTCCCTATTCTGATGCTTTCTTTGAACTTTAGCAGGATGCCTTGACTATGTCTGCAGGCTTGGATCCACTGAGTTGCTGCCATGTGATTGGCTGATTTAGATATTTGTATTAATAAGCAGTTGAACAGGTTTACCTAATAAAGTGGCCAGTGAGTGTACATCTTGTTTCTTAATGGGAGGCAGTTGCATCTGTGATATTTTGCACCACTTATTTATACTTATTAATATTTATGTTGTGTTTTTCTGCTGGTTTCCAGGTGTTTCTAATCATCCACTATCAGCCACTGGTCAACGCCCTTGCAGATGTTATTTTCAATGGGGATCTCTCAGTGTTCACCACACCGGCAGATATACACAGCACACACAAGAGCACGGTAACACACACACACACACACACACACACACACACAGTACATGATAATCTAGCCTCACAGTAATGTTTCATGTAACTTCTATCAGAAACCTGATGAAAAAACAAACGCTGGTTTAAAACACACACACACACACACACAGTATATGCTAATGTACAGTAGAGTGTACTGTACTGTAAAGGTAAAACTGGGAGTACAGCACACAAACAAGAAATGTGCACAAGCACACCTACGCAGGCAACCGCATGTACACACACACTGTTGTGTTCCAGAAGTGAGTGTAGGTGGTTATGAGATTGCAGGATCATGGTTTTTCTCCATGATTCACCCACATCAAGGCAGCAATATGCAAATTACTTGACTTTTCTTCTTTTTTTTCCTTTCCATTTTTTGAGCACTTCCTGATTCCTGTCTTTTTGTCTCCTTTCCTGCCATGGCTTTGGATCGAAACATTCGGTTTTCCTTTTACTTCTCCGTGCCCTTTTATAACCATTTGCATATTCTTGTAATTTCATTTCTGCCTGTTTTAATCCCCACCACCACCACCACCACCACCACTTTCATCACCTAATCTTCCCCATCCAATTCCCCTCACCTCTCATTTTCTACTCTTGATTCAGTTTCTCTTCCTTCATCGCCCCTCCTCTGCTTCTTGACATTTTTTTGACCATCTGTTTTTAAAAGCAGGTGGGTGTGCTGGGGTAGTGAGCGTTCTGAGAATCCTTGTGGTTATTCTCTGTGCTGAGTGTGTGTGTGTGTGTGTGTGTGACTGTCTGTCAGTCAGTGTGTGCGTGCGTGCGTGCGAGTGAGAGATCTCTGGTTGTTGTAAGAAACGGCCTACCTTTTCAGCGAATGTAACTCGAGGCGTGATGTCTTCACAGTTTTGGTGTACCACAACAGGAGACAACCAGACCCAATCACATACCTGTCAGTTATTCATTCAAGATCACCCCCCCCCCACACACAGACACCCCTGTATTTTTTTTCTATAGAGTTCACTGTTGTTCCACTGAGCAGCTTTCAACACTAGTTTGCTTTTTTTTTTTTTGAAAAGGTGCCAAACAGTTGAAGGATTTATTTACTATAACTAACAATAATAAAATGGAAACTAATTCAGGTTGTGTTATTTACTCGTATTTACCCTGCAGCAATGCGTTTGCCATTTTGTTTTTGTGCATGTAAACACAATAATGAGCGCACTTGTGCAGCAAACAGTTCTTACGCATGCCGCACACTTGTGTGACACCACCATGATTTATTGAGGAAGTGCTAATAGAAATTCCTAAAGATGCTAAATAGGTACTCAGAACTTGTACAGCAAGTAGTGTATCTGCTAAATCACATGTACCGTGTTATTGTTTGATTTATTGTCGATAAAAAAGCAGACATATGAGGTATGGGCTCTGTTTCTGCGCAGGTGGTCAAATGGCACCTCCTGTTTGCCTTTGATGTGGCAGGAAATTAGGTCACATGATGGAACACTGACAGAGCTGGCTCACCTAACCCAGATCTCTTTCCTGGAAGAAGTGTTTTCTCTCTCTTTCTCTCACACTTTTGTAGATGTGTTTACTTGCAAGTGCAGCAGTTAGATACATGTTTTTTTTATATTTGCATGTGTGTAGCAGTATCTTTTTTAAAAACAAACAACTAAGTTCATGCAGCTAGTTCACTGTGCAGAAAGTTCAGTGTATCTTCTGACCTGCAAATGGCATCCAGCGTGCAGGGGTTTCTGTGTGTTTGTTGGTATGTCGTGCATGCTCCCTGACCTCCATTAATTTCTCAGCATTGGTTTAGACTGCGAGCGGTTTACCAGAATATAGTCAGCTAGCAGGTGTGACTGACACACACACCACGCTCTCCTCTCTCTCTCTCTCTCTCTCTCTCTCACACACGCGCACACACACACACACACACACACTCACACACACACTCACACTCTGATAATGGTTTGTGGTTTGTTTCTGATAAAATACATACTGTGTTTTAGCAGTGTTTTTTACAATGTGATCCTGCCAGCAATACAGAGAGATAACACCAGTGAGTTTTAAAGCATGGAATAAAACTAAATGCTAGGGCCTAAGGTTTTTGGGTTTTTTGTTGTTTTTTTTTTTTATGTGTGTTTCAGTGGAAATGGCTAAAAATGACTGGCTTCGTTTTTAAGAGATTAATTGTTACAAGAACCCCTTTCTTCTAATGTGGGATTTAAAGAAAGAAAAGATGGAGGAGAGAAGGCCAAGGCAAGGATTTTAAACGATGTAACGTTTAACCGTGATTCATGTACAGTACTTTCACCAGACGTTGATGCAGAGAAACTGATACTGGGTTTGTCCTAGGCACACATTTGAATAGGAGTATGGTTTCAGGACACCTGGTGTATATATCTGCATGTATGTTCCGACGTGATCATGTGCTAATGTTTGGTGGTTTGTGTTAACACAAGAACTTCAGTGAAATCAGGCCACCTAGTTTCAGTGTGAGATAAAGAGTTTCTTCCTCGTAGTGTTTTTGTAGCAGCAGTTACCTTTTCACGAAATGAAACCACAGAGAAAGGATCATCTTGGAATTCAGGCTTGTTTCGCATCATCACTGAACCCTTTACAGTATTTTTTTTTTTTTTTTTTTTTTTCATTTTAGAGCTGCCACCAACATTATTGTAATTAGCTAATAATCTCCCAATTGCTTTAATGGATCAGATGATGAATCAAAGAAAACTGTTTATGCTTTTCCATAGTTCCTGTTTTTACAATGTATTTTAAAATGGTGGATGCTCATTTGCAAGTGCAAAGCTAGCGCATGTACAAGTAAAGTTGAGGCAAAAACTGTCTAAAATAAAACTTTATAAGTCAGGCATGTTTTAAGGACTTTGTCTGCAAAAATATTGCCATAGGTGGTGTATGTCAAAGTTGGATCCACATTAATATGAAATATTGATTTCCACCCTTAGCTGTTTGGACATCTGTTTGATTGACCCTGATTTTACCCCCAAGTACTTTGTCAGTCCAAGATTAAAAGTGCTGTATGTGGAAAATAAATTAGAGAATCATCAAGTTTTGAAATAACTGAATTATGATTACTTGCAGTCTCTGTGAAAGCAAAGAGTTTTATATTTCTCTGCAGCAGTGAATAAGGGGTTTATGATTCAAATTGCAACAGGAAGATTACTCATGTAACATAATACTGCAAGTCACAGCGCAGTGACAGCACTTCTCAGCACTTTTGTCATTTACCAGTTGTTTCCTGTGGGATTGAGTTTGTGCGTTTTGGTGTCAGTTTGTGGGCTGTATGTCGAAAGTGGGTTTCTCAAAGTTTGTGTACGGCCACACAGAAGTGGCCTCAAAGCCTGAGTGAGTGTGTGAGTGTGAGTGTGTGTGTGTGTGTGTGTGTGAGAGAATTGTCTGTGGATTGGTCCAAAAGTGTGTGCCAAAAGGCTTTTGGTAAGAATGACAGTTACTGTAAGGCTTTGTAATTAGAGTAAGAATAAACAGACAAAGGTATATCTATATTTCTGTGAATGCTGTTCTTGTGTTCATTTTTGACTTTGTATGCATATCTGCAAGTAAGGGTTTTCAGAAAAACTGCTTTCTGGAAACAGTATAGTTGGTGTCTTTTTAGTATCTGGGCTCTGAGTACATTCCTGTTATTATCTGACTGTGTACTCTCCTCCCTTTTTTTTTTTTTTGTTGCTCTTGTTCAGACCACTACCTGCCTTAACTTAAAGACATTTGCCCCTTATGGTTCATAGGCCATCAAACTGCTTTATTTTAACCAAAAAGTAATCATTTAAATACGTGATATCTAATTACAAGTACATTTCTGATTTCAGTTCCCATACAAAGCTGTCTCTGTTTTTGCACTTATGGAAGTCTTCCGGTACAATTTTTAGATGGAAATTCACAATGGAGCCAAAATCAGCATCTTTGTCAAGCCATTGTGACTGTTATAGCAACAGTCATCATTGCTGGGTCATCATTGCTCGCTTACAACCCAGAGAACAAACACCTGTTTTCGGTTTAAGAGTCATAAGAGTTATATGTGAAGAAGGTAAATCAGGTCAGGGCTGTGATTAGGACCATTTTCAACAACTCAGACTGCTAACACTGAGTACCAACTACTAACTATTCTAATATCCTGAAGCACTGAGAGAAATGACTCAGACTTTATCACAGGCCATCAAACCACTGGCTGCCCGATCACATTGCATTGAAAGTACAGGAATTTTTGAGCAGAACACAATCTTCTCTCACCACCACTGTGGCCACCTGATATGAATTTGAGCAGCTTTTTCTTTTCCAAAATAATTGAATTCATCTCTGAGGTTCTTTGTTTTGTTACAGTGGAGGAGTTTTAACTTGCATTGCAGACACACATGTGGAACGTGTCAAACTGGACTTCCAAGGAGTGTTTTAAAAATAGAACCTATGCTGTAAAGCAACCCAGAGACGCACAACAAGACAACCTTAAAAATTTGATTGGCTGCAAATCAGAAATGTAAACCAGTAATTCTTTTTGCATTTCATGGTAAAGTTGCCAGAGTTTTTGATTGAGCTCATACATTTGTGTTATGTTTGTAACAGTTTCATTTGAATATGTTGATTAAAATAACTCAGTGATCCTCACTTCCACGTGTGGCATATTCCTGCATGTTCAAACCCTGGCCACTGTCTTCTTTTACTTCTACCCAACAGGCCACTGCAGGAGGTGTGCGTCGCTTCATTAGCCCCCAGAGTCTCTGGAGCGCTCCCTGGAGCTATCCCGCCATCGAGGCCGCAAACGAACACAGAAGAGGCCAAACTACAAGAACCTGGGCGAGGAGGAAGATGACGAAAGGGCTGGGGGAGGAAGCAGCAGTGGAGGAGGAGGATTAGAGGAGGGCTGGGATGATGACAGTGTCAGAGGAGGAGAGAGGGAAAAGGGAAAAGGTATAGAGGGCATAGGAGGAGGAGGTGGGAGTTCTAAGGGAAGCAGAGCGAGTGGGGAGACGGCGGAAGGTGAGTGTGTGTCTCGGTGGACACAGCAGTACAGGACTGTGTTTGTGAGTGTTCCTTCACTGCCATCAATCCGATGTGGTCTCCCATGCACTCCGGTTATCCTCCAAAGAGAAAAGAGAGAGAACTCATTGAAAGAAAAGAATAAAAAGATCATCAAAATTTTACCTGGAAATGTGGTTCGCTTTGATGCTTTTCATTTGGACATTCAAGTAAATGCTTACATGTGGTCTCCATGTTTTTGCAGCTATATGTAGATATGTATTATATAGCCTCTTTTGTCAGTTTTAAGGCAGTTTAGGAACAAAAGATTTTGAAAAAAGGAGCAGGAGTAAAATCCAAGAAAACCTGCAAAATCAGAAAATAAAATTGTCTCTTCAGCTAGGTTTAAGATGAGGCCTCCCTCTTTTTGCTGCATCCCCTGTTTGGCACCATATAATTTCCCCATAATTATCATGGTTACCACTTGTGTTGAATACAATCCACGTGGCAGCCAAGTATCCATTTCCACAGTGATACACCATCCATCCTGTGCTCCTCACCTCTCCACCTGTCTCTCACTCCTGCTCTGTGTGTGTGTGTGTGTGTGTGTGTGTGTGTGTGTGTGTGTGTGTGTGTGTTGTGTGTGTGTGTGTGTGTGTGTGTGTGTGTGTTAGTCTGTATTAAATCATCTGAAATGATGCCTTCTTTATGCTTTGACTTCTAGTGAGACATTGACAGCTTCACACACTTCAGTGCCTCTGAGGGGTGTTTGTTTTGGTTTGTTTTTTTTCCAGCAGGGTTGACTTTAATGCAAATGGGGTCATGGGCTGCAGGGGCTGAGATAGTTTCAGAATGAGACATGTACCGTCTGGGTTGGAACAGTGATGCCTACCATGTTTAACAAACTGATAAGAGAAGTGATAAAATTACAAGCATTTTAAAGAATGAATTTTAAAATAGATGCATTTGTGTTTAAATATTTTAATAGGCTTAAATATTCTGTTGCCTTTTGGTGCCTTTTGGTGCTTTCTTATTAATTAGTAAATTTTCCAGTTCTGAATACTATGAGGGAAACTTGCATGCATTTTAGAGCTTGTTTGTTTTATAGCTATAAGTGTGGTAAAGGTGTGGTGTGAATGTGAATGATTTAGGGGAAGTGGTTGTCCATATTTATGGAGATTTATGTAAGTAAGCATGTCTCTCTTGGGGTGTGTGTGCATATTTGTGCAGAGATAGAGATGGTGGTGATGGAGAAGTGTAAGGTGCCAGAGCTGACAGAACAGAACATCACTGATGAGGAGAAAACAGCTGCAGCAACTCGCACACACACACAGAGGAGCAGGTACATGCACACACATGAGCACTGATCTAAAAGTGGAAAGAATGAGTAAAGGGTAAGATGGATGTGTCTGTGGACTGATTCTGTGTTCTCTTATTGTCTCTTTCTTGCTCCCTGCAGACCGTTCTTAGACATGGTGTACAGTGCCCTCGACTGCACCAGTGATGACTACCACGCACTGTTTGTCCTCTGCCTGCTTTATGCTGTGTCACACAGCAAAGGTATGCGAAAGCTCACTGTTAACTTCATCTGTCCACAGTGCCTCCAGCACGTTGACATACCCACATGCTGCTTTGCAGCCTTCAGATGTTGACTTTGTGATGAGATTACAGACTGGGTGGCTGTAGCTCAGTAGGTAGAGCAGGTCACCTACTGATCGGAAGGTCAGCGGTTCGAATCCTGGCTACTCCAGGCTACATGCCAATGTATCCTTGGGCAAGATACTTAGCCCCAAGTTTGCTCTCCGACCGTTCTGTCGGAGTATGTATGCGTGTGAATGTTAGTTAATTAAAAAAAGCACTTAGCTTTGTAAAAATGGAAGTGCTTGTATGAATGGGAGTGCATGGGTGAATGCAAAACAGGTTGTATAAGCGCTTTGAGTGCTCATACTGAGTAGAAAAGCGCTATATAAGAACTAGTCCATTTATAGGAAGACCCTGCTTGTGCATCAGTGCTGGACAGTGACCTTTAGCAGCCAAACCTTCTGGCTACTTCTTGCTGCTCTTGCTGTACTGTTGGCGTATTTGGGGTCCTTGTCATGCTGAGAAATGAATATGTTGCCAATCAGACACTTTTCAGATGGTATTGCATCATGGATCAAAATCCAGCAGTTTTTACAAGTTCCCTCTGGCTGAAATGCAGCACCAAACCCCAAATGTCAGTGACAGAGCCTCCACTGTGTGTTAGCGATGGCTGTAGACACTCACTATTTTACCTTTACCCTGACCTCATCTCTACACAATGATGATCATTTGAACCAAAAGTTCACATTTGTATTCATTACTCCAGCAGACCTGTTGTCACTGATTTTCAGTCCAGTTATTGTGTAATTTGTCATACTGGCTTCTTGACAGCCACTGAGTGGTTTAACAAACAAAACAAAAACAGTCATTCATCTAAAAACAATCAGGTACAAGGACTAAACTGAAATGAGTGAAAATGAATCAGTTCAGTCAGTTTTAAGCTAACAGGAATCTACTATCAGTATTTCTTAGATTAAGGAGTCTCCTTTCTGCCCTGCAGTTTTAACTTCATAAACTATTTTAGGTTCTAAATAATGTCAGTGTCAAGGTGCCAAACAGTTAAAGTTAATTCTTCTTTTTTTGATATAGGATTTATTTACTTTGATTAACAATAATGAAATGGAAATTAATCCAGGTTTACTCATATTTACCCTGCAGCAACGTGTTTGCCATTTTGTTTTTGTGCATGTGAACTCAATAATGAGTGCATTTGTGCAGCAAACAATTCTTACGCATGCTGCACACATGTGACACCTCCATGATTTATTGAGGAAGTGCTATAAAAATTTCTAAAGATGCTAATAGATATGATGGATGATGGAACAGTGACATCCTCCAGCTAAAAAACTATTAAATATATTAAAAATCAAATGTGGTGGATTGGAGCATCTTAACTTTTAGGAAGTAGCACGTTTGGGCCTTACAATGTTTTCCCTTCTGACTGTGCTACCAATTAACCAAGCTAATGCTAAGTATGTTAGATTCCAGGACTAGTCAAGACAGTTCTCTGTATCCTTTTAATATCACTTTCAGACTATTAGATGACAGTCTTTGTGTTTATGGCACAGAATTAACTTTTTCTTTTTTTTTTTTTCGGTTCAATTTGTTTGTAGGCATAAACCGTGATCTTCTGGAACGTCTGCAGCTTCCAGTTCCAGACCAGGAGAGGAGCTCTTACAGTGTGGTGCTCGTAGAAAGACTTATCAGAGTTATGAACCAGGCAGCACAGCCAGGTAATTAACACGCACAGACACACACTTGTCCTCATTTGAATTTGATGTGGTGTTTCATACCTTTAAAAAAAAGTACCTTTTTTTTTTCTTCTGATGCTCATTTTATTTGCATATTGCTAAGCTGAACATACAGTCTGTGCACTGGCACACCGTGCAGTGTTTTGCATGGTGTATTACGAGAATCTCTGATCTGGCGAATGTAAATGAAGTAGAAATTTTAGCTGTTTGAAGTTCACAAACCATGTGTACATTGTTTTAAATGGGACGTGAGAGTATTTTGGTGCATTTATTAGAGATAATGGAGTTTCCAGCCAACAGGAAGTGATATGTTATACTCATTACTTGTTTGTACATTTCTGTTATGTGTGTAGATGGTAAAGTACGTCTTGCTACCCTAGAGCTGAGCTGCCTTTTGTTAAAGCAGTCTGTGCTTTCTGGGAGCTGCTGTATTATCAAAGATGTTCATCTGGCCTGCCTGGAGGTACTGCACACACAAACATGCCCAGTCCTGTTAGCAGATTACATGACTCAGGATTAATAATATCAAAACACAGAAAATGCTTCAGGGAACAGAAGGACAGAGAAGTGGAAAAAGTGGCTGTTAGGTCATCCATGTCATTTTCTCTCTTCTACAGAATTCACAGCTGCAGGATTTCTTGCTTAGAGCCACTTAATGACCTAAAATGTTTTTACAGACCTTCCTTCTCATGTCTTCCTGCCCGTTATTAAATATTCACATTTAGTCTTGCTTCCTCTGACTCCTCTTCCTATCCCCCCATGTCTCCTGCAGTCCATTTTTGGTTTTTTGGGATTTTTCTTGCTCATCCTTCAGGGAAGTTATATTTCATTTTCTGTCACTTCATGGTAATACTCCCTACTTTTCTTTGCAATCACACCACATTCTAGGAAGTAATCATGCAGCTACCAATGAGTTATTTTTTTCTTTTTTACAAAATCATAATTTTTAACCGAAACCTTGTCTTGGTCATTTTAAAGTCTTTTTTTCCCCAGCAGGTCTGTTGAGACCTAAGCTACTTTTGGTATCAGTTGAACATCACTTGGGGTTTCTGCAGGGAGAATTTCCCACCTCTGACGCAGTTTACCAACAGTGAAGAGGCGCTTTTATTTGGGTCTTGGCTCTTTGCTCCTTAGCCTTGACCCATCAACACAATCATTAAGCTAAAATTAGTGTAGTGATTTTTTCTAAGTATTTTTACTAAGTGTTGATTTTTTTCTTCAACTTGTAGTGAATTGGCTTTGACTATATGCTATCCAATATCTGACCCAGTTAAAATTTTGTTAATTTTATGTTACAACGGTATTTTGTTTATTTATTTATCTTTTGGAGCTGTATGATGACAGCTTATCTCTGACATCAGCTCACAGGAGAAGCACAGGAGTCTTACCCACATGCTGCTCAAGCATTAAGCATAGGAGTCTCACCCGCATGCTGGTCAAGCATTATGTTTGCATAGTTGAGCTCAAACAGCTTATATCAGACAGTGATCTGAGGGGTTCCACCAAAGCCCAGTTTAAGATAAAGAAGGATTGTTTTGAGCTATAAATCATGCCAGACTGTTCTGTTTTTATAAATAGCAGGGCTAACACATAGAGACAGACAACCATTCACACTCATATTCACACCTACAATCAATTTAGAATCACTGTGACATGAATGCCTTTGGCTGGTCCCAGAACACACACACTCTGACACTGGGAATGTTTGTCACTCCTTATGTGCTTTTCTTTTCACGCTTTGCCTTGACTTCTCGTTTTCTTGGCAGGCTTCCAGCTCCACTCAGCTCACTCTCCGTCCTTCCTCTCCACCCGCAGCTGCTGTGTAAAACACACGTGCGGTCAGTCGCCTGCCGGGCAGCTGCCCCAGCCTGTCCCCCTGACGCCCCTCTCTGAGCCCACTGCCCCACCTCTCCCTTGCAGCTATACCCCAAACCACACACCACCGCCACACACTAATTAACCTAATCCCATGCATGTCTTTGACTGTGGAGGAAGCTGGAGACGACATGAGGAAAACATGCAAACTCCACACAGAAAGGCCCAGACTGGATTCACACCTGTGACCTTCTTGCTGTGAGGTGACAGTGCTAACCACTGTAACACCGTACCACCCTGTGGCTATAATCTTAATAATTAAACTCATTGAGAGAAGACTTAGGGCAGCATGGTGGGAGCAGTGCTGCCTCACAGCAAGAAGGTCCCGCAGGTGTGAATGTGGGTGTGAATGCTTGTCTGTCTCTCTGTGTTAGCACTGCGACAGGCTGGCGACCTGTACAGCGTGCACCCTGCCTCTCGCCCTTTGATAGCTGGGATAGGCTCCAGCCCTTTCTGATTATTATTGTCATCATTTATCATTGAAGAAGCAGCAGGAGTGGCAATGTTACAATTGCATTACACATTTAACATTCTTATGAATGGGATTCCCTAGTAAATTATTGAGATGTGTCCGTGTTTCTCAGGAATCATTAAATATACACAGTACATACACAATGTTTGCTCTTACAAGTAAACCAAGCTGTTGGATAAGTGGTGCTAAATGAGACGGTGGCTCATCAGTGTGCATAGAGCAACTTAACTGGAAATTCCATTGCAGATTTGACATTTTATTATACTGTGCTATTTTCCAGTAATGGCAGTAGTGGTATTATTTAGAGGAATTGTGCTATGTTATGGGAAATAGTTACTGGCTTTGAAGAATTTGATAAGAAGTATGATATGACTTCATCAGCAGCCAGCTCAGAGACAATAAATAATTAGATAAAGAAGAAAAAATATTTGAGCTTTGTTTTTGTGCAGATTGAACCACTGATATCTGATACAAATACTGACTTGAACTTTTAAGCATTAGCTTCTAGTAGAGTAAAAACTGCTTTCAGTGGAACGGCAAAAATATAATGCAAATCTTTTCCAATTTTTTCTGACCCTATATCCCCCACTGTTATCTGTACTGTGTTTTTTATGCATGTTACATGTTTATTTCTGTGTGTACCTGGGTGACGGTTTCAGACTGTCATGTTTGTGCTTGCAGGGTGCCAGAGAAGAGAGTCTGCATTTACTGCGACAATTCTACAAGGCAAGTGTACATAACATACACTCACATGCACTCACAAATTCACATAGACATATGCTAACCTACAAAAATAAGAGCCTTGCTTCTCATCTGCCCACACATTACATTGTATATAAGCATGAAAAACGTGTAAGGAACATATACGCAGATTGACAAATCTGCAAGTGATTTTGATGTTAAATATTTTCCATTTCCCTTTGCTGACTGCTGTGCAACAAAAGGATTTTCAGCTCTCATTCAGTGTAAAGTTTGCTGTTCTGCCAGATAAGACAGACAGGGCTAATCAACAAAGAATCAAAATAGGAAGAAAAAAAAAAACAGCACAAATTAACGACTATTCTGCTGTTAAATCCAAGTGTCTTAACTGAAGTTAAATCAGCACCTGCCAGTAAAGTCTGCCTTATCTGATCTTTGTAATGACAGTAAAACCCTCAGAAGATAAGACTTTATTGTAGGTGCTTGTGGTACTGACAATAACTGGGGCCATTTCTGTGAAGGTATAAGAGACAAAACTGAAAGTGTTTCTCAAGCGGCTCTATGTCATAGTGGCGTACTTAAATATTTGCAGCTGGCTTTCTGTTCATTTTGGTTATCTGGATGTCAGTTTTGGGATCAGTCATGATTTAGCTGGGAAGGTGCAGAAAGAGAAAAAACAGTTCTGTTCACTAAACAAACAAAAGAAAACCACTCAGAGAATTATGCTTATTGTTCTTCACGTGCAGAGAAGAAGTGTATTGGTACAGTGGGTTTGTTTTTTAAACAAGTTTTACTGTGCTGTGAGGTTGAACAGGATTTTCTGAGACAGCTTAAAATAACAAAAAAAAAAAAATAATAATTTCAGTGCAACTTACACCAGTGTGATAAGGAACTCCAATTTAAAGTGTCTTTTGCTTTCTTTTGATATATGTGGACAAGAAAGCATTTGACCATCTTTAAAATGGTGCAAAATAAGAAATGTGGAAACCATTAGTTCAGTTATTTATCAGGAAAGTCATCAACAGTTGTAGTGTTCTTTTTTCTTTCTTTTTTTTTGAGGGGCAGGGTTGGGTGGAGGGTTCATGGGTGGCTATAGCTATAGCTTAGGAGTTAGACTAGGTCATCCATCAATCGGAACGTTGGTGGTTCATGCCCTGGGCCCTCCAGTCTGCATGTCAAGCACGCGTGGGCAACATACTGAGCCCCAGAGTTGCCCCAGATCCATCCATCAGCGTGTGAGTGTGTGAATGTTAGCTTAATGTTAGCTTAAAAGTCCTTAAACATAGAAAAAAAGTAATTTGAGCTGTTTGAGAAGAAAAGCACTTATTTATCCATAGCTGGGTAATGTCTGCAGGCGTCCCCTGTTTGGGTTTGTGTGTAAATTTTATTCCAAAACACCTGCCTTTCACTTCTTTGGTAAATGGTAGTTTTGCTCTAATTTTGGACAGTAAATGCTTTTTCCCAGCTCGCCTCCTACACGGTGAAGGGCATGGAAACACACAGAGAACAATAATGACATCTCTGTTTTATAAATGCACACAAACAGCTTTAAGAGTCATCATCTGCAGATGGGGGAGGTTGAATGGGTCATCCAATAAACAGAAGGTTGGTGTTTCAGTTCCTGGCATTTCCTGTTGAAGTGCCTCTCAGCAAGATCCCTGTACTTGATACATCAATTGGAGTGTGAGCCTGTACATGATAGAAAGATGGACTTGTGCCTCATGCTTCCAGTACCATGTTTATTATGAGGCTTTCAGTAGCATATTATTTTAGCCAAGGAACAATGCTTGTTTTACAGAGTTTGCTGTCTCATGTGTAACAGTAGAAGAATGTGGTTACACAAGGACGTTGCCATAGTGCAGGATTATGACCATGAACCCAAGTAAATCTTGAATAGTATTGTGTATGAAAGTGCTAGTCATCATGTATCATGAGTGTTCATTTGCATGTGCTGTTTTTACGCTCTTGCACGGACAGACTTGCAGTTTCCCCAGAAAGCCTTTCACCCAAATGTTTTTTTGCTGTATGATTAGTATTGAATTCTTTTTTCTTCCCCTCCCATTTTCTGTTGATTTAACTTCTTTTCGATGTTAATGTCAACACAGGGTGAAGAAATCTTTCTGGACATGTTTGAGGATGAATACAGGAGCATGACGGTGGGTTAGCCTTCATGTAATATTGTTCACCCGCTCCCAACACTCAAAATGAAACATAAGCCTGAGTTTACAGGCACATTTCTCTTTCTGCTTATGTGTCTGGATATGTACAGGTGTTCTTATATAATGTGGGCTCTGTGTTGCAGAGTAAGCCTCTGAATGTGGAGTATCTAATGATGGATGCCTCAATACTGCTGCCACCCACCGGCACTCCTCTGACTGGCATTGACTTTGTAAAGAGGCTTCCATGTGGAGACGTTGAGAAGACACGCAGGGTGCGTCCCCTCACACACTCAAGCTCAGTACAGCACATAACCCTGACAGAGTACTGGAAAACCACTTACTGTAGACGAGTTCCCGTCGAGGCTTAGGGCATATGTTTATATAATATTACATATTTCTACTCAAACAATAGCTAACTCGTGTCCTTGGTGCGCTTCCAAACCTCAGTCTTCTCCGCAAATGAGGAGATGGCATGCAAGAGCCACCCAGTCACACACCCAAGATCAGTGGACATACATAACAGGAAAATCAGGACTTATAGTTGAGTTTTCCTTGAAGGGTTTTGGCAAACCATTGAAATAATTTTCCTTTAAAGAACGTCAAGGTTTGTTTTTCATTCAGTGCCTAAAAAGGCCTAAAGTAGGATTTTTAACAGAGAACTGTGTGCATTTATTCTCATTTAATCTCATTTGTTCATTATAACTGCCAGTGTTAGACAGGAAGTTTGTTTTAACATGTAGTTTCTTTGTATGTGTTTGTGCCTGTTTGTTTATGAGTGGGACCTCTCATCTCTTCATGTAGGCGATTCGAGTTTTCTTCATGTTGCGGTCCCTTATCGCTTCAGCTTCAGGGAGAACCTGAGACTCAGCTCCCTCTGACCAGACCTGAAGATCTTATCAAGACAGACGATGTCTTAGACCTCAGTAAGACGCACACAGAGGGACACAAAGGCATACTCACTGTACACTGTATAATGCCAGACCACAGACTACAGCTGCTGGGCATATTTATCTTCCATGCTTACAATAAGATAAAAGAATAACAAAACCAGTTTCTCTCATTTCTCTTCTCACCCTCTTTCCCTCAACACAGGTGTAACACAGTACCTGGATAATTGCACACGCAAGTGCTCACAACCATAGCAACACAGAGATGAGCTTACAGACAATCACACATCTGTTCACAGAGCTTTTTTCTTACACAGAAATAACCTGAACAATGTTCTCATGATGTGCACAGGTGTGTAGCTGTTACATGCAGACATAATAGAAACTTACACGTGGTTAGCTCTGCGCTGCTCTTGAGGATCGCAAGTATAACTGCAGAGTATGTGAGCGAGAGTGATGACACGTCTCACGACAGCAAGTGCTCAAACTTTGCAAATCCATACTTAAACATTTCTTGTTTACGTGTGCATGCATGCATTTGTGGCTCCTTTTTTGCAAGGCTTTCTGAGTACAGGTGTCAACCTCACAGCAAACCACTTCTCAGCACAGCCTCTGCTTTCTGCCAACAACAACCTGAAATACTGATGTGTGCGTGCGTGTGCATACACATGCGATAACATTAGTTTTGTCTATTTAGATTTCAGTAAATGGAACATCACAGAATCTATGCCTTTAGCTGGCATTGGTTTTGTAACTTAACAGAGTGTGGAACCCACACAGAGCAACCATCAGTTTGGGGAGAGAGAGAGAGGACAGCAACTTGCAGTACAGTTAATCATGCTGTGTACTGTATATGAATCGCAGAGTTATTCCAAAAGGAACAGACATATTTGCTGTGTCCTAAAGCATCAGCAAAGCTCTTAGCAACCATTAATCCTGTGACTGTCAGGAAAGGTTAAAAGGACACAGCACTATTTCATTGCGGAGCAAAGGCACATTCATTCTTATCATTAAACCAATATCATTTGAACATAATTGCCTTTTTTTTTTTTTTAAAGAAACTTTTACAGATCATCACATTCCGTGTATTCCTCCCTATTTATTCCTGCAAACGTGAGCATTTCTACATATCTGCTTTGCTATGGCAACTAGTGGTGCTTTTATTCAGTGCGTGTCACAGTCAGCTCCATCTCGTTATTGTTTTAATGATATTTTTCTGATATTGCACAGGTGTCTGCTCAGTTTTGACATGTTACTGTTTTTAACCTTTGTAATTTCAAGTACTTAAAATGGTAGTACCGATGAATTCTACTTCTTAGAATTACAATTTATTTATTTATTTTTTAAAAGGACGGGGGGTTTGTAGATTCCACTGAGGTTATTACTAAGCACTAGTGACTGTGTCAAGTTCAGGCAGTCGTGGCCTTTAAGAGTTATCATTTCATCTGTTGAGTCAGCTGCAGTATCTGCTTGGAAGTACATTTGATGAATGATTAATGATGTAAACCTGTGGCCTTATGGATGGAAAAACCGGTGACACAGCAGCGTGTCTTCATTACTACACTGTTTTCAGTCAGTGTCATGGTTGTGTTGCTGTTTGCGTCTCTCTTGTCTTCTGATTGTATTAAGCACCCATAATTTTTTTTTTTTTGGAAAAGTCTCTTCATTCCCCTCTTTTGGGAAGCTAGGTTGATACCTTAAACATGACAGATGGATGCAAAACAGCTATTGAAACCAAACTGCTCCCTGTAGCTTGCTTCAAGTTTCATTCAGTGGTTGAAACCACGACTGTTTTGAAGATTCCCAATGCCAGTCAAAAGAGTCTGTAGCGGATTCAGTAATGATAGCCTTTAAGAGAGCCTCCGTTAGGTTTGACTGGATTTCCAGTAGCTTTGTCTCTAGGTTTTCTGTCATGTATGTTACTGAGGTTTGGTTAAAAAGACTTTCCTTTGTTGGCTTTAGAGTAAGGTGGTTGACTAAGAACACACTTTCCACACAGTAAGAATGTGGGGTGCAGGGTTTTCCTGTCTAATGGGGGATTTAAATCTGGCACCTTCCACACACAAACTTCTTTCTCTGACCATTAAGCTGCCACCACCTCCATTCACAACATTTCTACACTCCATTGTGCATTATAGTGCATGTAGTCGCTGAAGCAATGCATCTGTGGTGCACAGTCATACTTACAGTGCAAGTGTTGCATTTAAATTATGAACTTTACTGAAGTGTAGGGGTTGGGGTTGGATCCTTTTTCTTTCTTTTTTTTTTTTTTAAATTGTGCAATGAGAGCTGATGAACTTCGTCTGCTGTCTTGAACAGTGCACATTTTGCATTGACATTTCAGAGGAAAAATCAGCCCACATTTTGAGTGAAATTCAAAGCAAGCCTGCTGTTGCAGAATGTGAGAGTATGTTACAGATGTTCCTTTGTAATTCAGACACTGTGTGGTGTTTCTTCAACCTTGGTGGATATCTGCACTCTACAAATACCCTTGTAGTTCACATGGGTTATGTTTACATGAAGCCTAATACTCTGTTTATATCACTGTAAAGGTCCAAACTCAATTTAAAAAGAAAAGCTTCATATTCATTCATAAGAAATAAGATCAAACCATTTGAAATTTAAATTGGTGGAATAAACCTTTTCATAAACCGATCAGAGAAGAAGAAGAAGAAAGAAGAAACAGCCTTTATTGTCCCACGAGGGGAAATTTGGAAAAAAAATTGTAATTTAAACATTTAACCGATTACTTTCTGGCAGCTTTTTTCCTTACTTGTGCCACGCTGCGTTCTTCCTGTGCTTAACATCCATCATGATGAAAGTTCCTGAGAATTATGCTTCTCCTTTCCCAAAAACCAACTTCATGACTAAACTGTTTCTCTGCGGGGAGTATTTTTTTCAACTCTTAAAGTTTGCCAGAGAACATGTCACATAGTTTATTGATTTCATAACCCTAATGAACATAGCAGAATTAACACTGAAATGTTAACTCCAGATTGAAACACTACAAACTATAAATTATAGTATTATCAAACTCAGAATTAATGATTAATGTAGATGTCTGTTTGGAAATGTGACCAGCTATGGCTTGTGGACAAGAGGCCTGTAACTAAACTGGAGTCACATGGGGTTTTTTTTTTGTTGTTTTCTTCTCATCTTATTGTGTAGAATTGCAAAGTTCATTGGGGACACTTGAAATCACAAGGGTACACTTGGACAGGATTCCTGAAGGGACAGTGAAAGTTAGGCAGCTATATGCTGTTTGCTGCTTTCTTTTACTGAACATCTCAAGTCATGTTTTGCTTTATTGCACAAAGATGTCTCAGATGTTTAGTTATCTTTTTGTCTAAGTCACAAGAACAAAGGACAAGAACCACATTTGTGAATGCCTTTCTTCTTCTGGGATGGAGAAAGAATAAAAAAAAAAAAAATAATAATAATTTGACTAATAGATGAAGGGTTCAAGTCTTTCATAGAAAGGTATTCTGTGCTATTTGAATGAAAGTATATCAAAACAAATTCTGTTGTGACTGAACAGAGTCGTCTTGTTTTACGTTTCCTGCATATTTTAAGCCTTTTTGAACAGGCAAACTTTCCAGCAGTAATTAAGCTGGGGGGGGCAGCACGGTGTTTTCCCCCCATCTATTTTGGGTATTCTGTGTGCAGAACTTCCCTAATTTCTCTGACCATTTGGTTGTCGGCATCCCTTGTGTGTTACCATTGAAAATTGGTGACTATATCTCCAGCTGCAGGTACTTTCACTATTTCGGTAGGAACTGTTGAGTTCTGGCAACCCCCATTGATCTTTAAATAGGCCACATGGGTGATTGACAGTGCAACAACAGCTTTCTGGCCTTGTGCAAGAAGCCCGTCATTCTTAAATATTTAAATTAAAGCCATTAGTTTCCTCAGCTACATGAATCTGCATAGCTTCCACATTCATAGCATTAGTCATGTTGCACTGTAAAGTAGATTAGTCAGAATACTTGGGAATTCATATTAAGGGAACCAAAATGAACATAAATATCATTAAGTGGAAGGGACATGTGAGAGAGAGAAATTCCTGAAGGGCTTTACATCAGTCTAGTGTTACTGCTTACTTACAGTGAATCGAAGTGGTGATAATTAAACCCAACCAGTGGTGTCAGATCAGGTCATCAGTTTGTGTTTATGTTATAGTAGGTTTTGTGGTAAACTGAAGTGAAGAATCTGACGTGGCCTTATAATGTCATTATGAGTTTTCCAGACATGTGGGAGCAAAGCACCTTCTCTGTCCTAAGCTGTGTTTTGACTGAGTGTGTCAATTGACTGTGACTCTGTCAGCCCATCAACTCCAGGATCATTTATAAGTTTAATATGTCACGGAATGACAAGGGATTGGGTCTCACCTGGCCACAAAACTGTCTGTCAGTTGTCCAATTATTTTGAAAATTGTGTACACAAATGGCTGTAATACCTGAACAGTTCATGCAACACTTTTTTAATCCAAGTCCTCTTTTGTCCTAATGTAGTATACATCAGTGTGGACCAAGTTTTAGATTTGTTCTTAAAATAAAGTAACACCTTGCGGTATGATTAATAATATACATGCATGTCATACTAAACCTAATTAATAACATCTTTGAACAAAACCTTCTCTTTGGTGAAAGCTGAGTCATCAGTGTGTGCTTTATTGTTAAAGTAGCTGCACTACTTTTTTTTTTTTTTTCTTTCCAATGGAGATTACGTATTGTGTTGCTCAATGGGGTGGGTTGGGGTGGGGTGGCATGGATTTTTCCCCATCTACTCTGAGGACTCCTTGTACAGAATTTCCCCAAATTTCTCTGATTGTTTGGCTGTCCGGCATCCCCTTACTTTGGTTACATCTCCAGCTGCAACAGCTTAGGCAGTATTGTTTTATCCCTATGTGACTTTATGTGTGTAATCATGACAAATGTGATGCTTGTTACAGATGTGTTGCATCTGAAAATGTGGCTCTGCAGTCCAGCATACTTTTGTGTGAAGAAACAGTAGTTTGCACCTTGGCATGTGAACTAGTTTGGGTGTGCACCTCAGTCCCTGAGAGCCTCATTACCACTTGGAACGTTTTTCCTGTGGTAGTCCAGTTATATTTGATATTTTATCAAATTTTAAAAAGTGTGTTTTTGCCTGGCAAAGTGAAACCTATACTGTATTTCCATTGACATTAGATTCACCTGCCTTGATACTGTCCAGCGTTTTCTGTTACGTGCATTGCTTCTGCAGTGCATTGTGTAATCCTGTCCAGTTATCAGTGAATCATGTCTGCAACCTCCTCTTAAACTGGATTTGTTTTCGTTTCTAATGGGTGGTTCCCCCTGTACAGGACAGAGTAAAACAGGTGTCCTGGGGCGTCATAGACGACTGGGTTCTCCCACAGTTTTATTGCTGTTTTGGCATTGCTTTACCAGGCTATAGTGGAAACAGCCTGGAATTCATGGTGATGATGGTAGTAGACAGTAGTATAGAACTAGACATCTGTGATCACGGGAAACAACTCATGATTGTTTGTGCATGCTTTATATTATGGCCTGCATACATATGTTTTACATGTCTTAAATGTCTCTTTGTATTGATTTTTCTATCTTTCTGTAAAGCACTCAGAATTATGTTGTGTCTGAATAGTGCTAGACAAATGAATGAAGACACACTGAGAAAAATCTTTTTTTTTTTTAAATTGTGCTAAGTGGTTAGTTAGTCTCCACAGACATGTCATGACATTTCAGACACTGCTAACAATGGACCACCCCAGAACCAGTTTTAAGTACTTTGGCTCGTGTTTAGTGTAAATAGTTATTATAAGCTAATGCAGCTTATAATGACTATTCAACAGGTGAGCAAAAAAGACACATGCTGTCTTGCAACATGAAGTTGGTGGTTATACCTTGTCTGCATTATGTATTTAATAATATATACATATATATTTATTATTAATGTGCGCTTTTTGACTACGTTATTTTCAAAATACAAGTGGGTTATTTTGGTACTGATTAAACAGTTTTTTAATATTAAAAAAAAGTCCAAAATGCATAAAAAACATTGGCTGTTATGTTTGCGATCTTTTTCAGATAACAGTGACCTAATAGCCTGTATGGTGGTCAGTAAAGATGGGGGGCAGGCTCAGAGGTTCCTCGCTGTAGACGTGTATCAGATGAGTCTGGTGGAACCAGAAAGCAAACGTCTTGGATGGGGTGTCGTCAAATTCGCCGGCCTCCTGCAAGTAAGAAAAAAACCCCCAAAAAACAGGCTGTTTCAGTTTCTCTGTTTAAAGGTAAATGAGATGTTGAGTTGTGTCTGAGGTGCGTGTGGACTTTTTCTGTAATCCCTCACTCTTTATCTTAGTAATTTACCTTTTACATCATTACCTTTTCTGTAATCCAGTCTAATTTTTCTGCTCTCATTTTCACCTCTCAATATCAGCTGTTTGTTCTATAAGTTTCTTTTTTTTTTCATGAATCAGGCATTTATTTATTTCCTGTGTCATTTTCACTGAAGACATGCGAGGCTCTTAGTAATACCTTGAGGACATACGCAGATATACTTTACTGAGTATGCTTAGTCATGCTGTGTAATAATTTTTGCTCCGTATGCGGGTACCCACAGCCTTCATTGATGCATTATTGCAGTGTATTACTGTTTTTGTTTTTTGAAGTCGTATTTCCTTTCTTGCTTTGCTTTATGAAGTTCTTGTACCACTTTTTTTTTTTTTTTTTTTTCTTATCTCATGTGACGTGGTCACTCAATTTGACATATTTCTCTTCTTGCACCCACCCCCCGTTTTTCCTCTCGGCTTCTTTCAACAGGACATGCAGGTGTCCGGTGTTGAGGATGACAGCAGAGCATTAAACATCGTTATTCATAAACCCAGCTCCAACCCCCATGCCAAGCCCCTGCCCATCCTGCAGGCCAACTTCATCTTTGCTGACCACATTCGCTGCATCATCGCCAAGCAGAGGCTAGCCAAAGGCCGTATCCAGGCCCGGCGTATGAAGATGCAGAGGATTGCTGGTTAGAAAACACACACCCACACAAAATGACCCTTTTCTCTTTGAACTAGTGGCTTTTTTTTTTTTTTTTTTTTTTTTGCTGAGACTGAAAGTGTTCCAGAAGTTCCTGTAAAAGTATTCAGTACAGTAGCTTTTACAAGAAAACGCGCTTTATTTAAAACAGAAACTCGCTGCTTTCAATTGAACAGAAAAGACGGTCAACAGAAACTTAAAAAAAACAGAAGTACACTGCAGTGAGAATTTAACAGTTTTAACAAATAAAGCTAACATTATCAAGGCTTCAGCACCCTCACCAGAATACTAAAAGTTGATCTGATCCCAATTTAAATTCAGAAAATGATAGAAAAACAAAAGACATTTCAATTTACTACCTTTATGGTTTTGGGAAACTTCAGCCCAAGAGAAGCGAAAGTTCATCTCTTCATTAACAGTGACGTAGTATAGGTCATTTACTTTTAGCATCTGTCTTTCTTCTGAGTTCTAAAAGAGACTTCCTCCTTTTTCTTTAGTCTTCTGTCTTATCTCTGTTTTCTTTTTATAGGACTCTGATCATGACAGAAATGATGCCAGGGTAATACAGAACCTAAACTAGGGATCTGAAAGTCATTTCTTTCTTTGTTGTTATTTTTGAGGTGCTGTAAAAAAAATTTGTTGTTAACATATGCATGGGCATGTTTGAAGTGGCAGGTGTTTTTTTAGACACAAAAATTACTTAAGGGTCCTTTAGTAAATACTGATGAATTTACCCATCGATCAGTTGTACTTCCCCCTCCCAAAGTCCAGATTCTTTAGAAATACACAAAAAATCATAACAACACGAAATCTTGCCAGTGCAGCAAATTTGAGGAGGATGTGAACCTTTCCAAAATAGTCAATGTGGTCGCAAAACAGTGTCACATTCATTTGTTTCTAATGTAATTGCACATACAAAAACATTTCTTGCTTAAGTAAAATGTACAGTAGTGTGCAGAAAGTTTTGAGCCACCTCTCGTTTGTTTTGTTTCCAAGGAAGCAGATTTTAAGCAGATCTTGTCAATTTTAAGCCACTGACAATACAGTGGCTTGCAAAAGTATTCATACCCCTTGAACTTTTCCATATTTTGTCACATTACAACCACAAACATAAATATATTTCACTGGATTTTAATGTGAAAGACCAACACAAAGTGGTATACAATTGTGAAGTAAAATATGGAAAAGTTCAAGGGGTATGAATACTTTTGCAAGCCACTGTGTTGTCAGTATGTGAGGAGGAGGTCAAGAGAGAGGTATAACAGTCAGTGTCTGACACCATCTGTAAAACGCAGTGGAGGCTTTGTGATGATTTGGGGTTGCATTTCAGCCAGTAGTGTTGGAGATCTTGTCAAAATTGATTATGTACTCAGAAAAGTACCTTCAGATTTTGATCTGAAGGTACAGATTCTATATGATGTCGTCCCACCCTTTGCAGCTGTAACAGCTTCAACTCTTCTGGGAAGGCTTTCCACAAGTTTTAGGAGTGTTTATGGGAATTTTTGACCATTCTTTCAGTAGCACATTTATGAGGTCAGACACTGATACTGGACAAAAAATCTCACACTCTCTATTCTAATTCATCCCAAAGGTTGAGGTCAGGACTGTGTTCAGGCCAGTCAAGTTCTTCCACACCAAACCTTCTCATCTATGTCTTTATGGACCTGTTTTGTGCACTGGTGCGCAGTCATGTTGGAACAGGAAGGGGCCATCCCAAAACTGTTCCCACAAATTTGGGAACATGAAATTGTCCAAAATGTCTTGGTATGCTGAAGCATTAAGAGTTCCTTTCACTGGAACTAAGGGGCAGAGCCCAACTCCTGAAATACAACCCCACACCATAATCCCAACCACCAAACTTTACACTTGGCACAATGCAGTCAGACAAGTACTGTTCTCCTGGCAACCATCAAACCCAGATGGGTCCGTTGGATTGCCAGATGGAGAAGTGTGATTAATCTATTCCAAAGAACACATCTCCACTGCTCAAGAGTATAATTCAATGATTTGAATGGGTGAGGGAATAATTTTGGCAATATAGTGTATGTATGAGCATTTTTCAATAAGTTGCTGCACCTACTTCCTATTTTACTGGAAAAATATAAAGAAATGAGTGGTGGCTCAAGATTTTTGCACAATACTATAATCAAAATAAATCCAAGAGCTTACACTTTGTCCTTTTCTATAACATGAACTCTCCTCACTCTGTATTCAGCTTTGTTGGACCTACCTGTGCAGCCCAGTGCCACAGAGGTGCTGGGTTTTGCTCAGACTGCAAACACCTCAGCCAGCGGCCTGCCTTTCCGGTTCTACGAGCAGTCTAGGCGGGCACCAAATGATCCCACAGCAAACAGATCAGTTTTTGCCTCTGTCGATAAAGTACCAGGTAACACACATACACATGCTGCTTCAACTTTTACCTCAAACCATTTGGCGATAGCATGTGAGTCAGTGGAACTGGTTTGCATTTTTATCTTTAGTGCTGAGGTTTCACACTAGATTAGTTTTTAGCTAAAAACGTAGATTAGATGTTTTGAACAGAAATAGAATTCCTCAAAACTGAGCTGAAAAATCCTTTCACATTCATTTTTTTTGAAATCATCATCATTTGATAATCTTTTATAGCACACTCATTGAAATGCTTGGAAATTCAAAATTTGAATCCAAGAGCCTTATTGGGGGATATTACTGGATTTATTTTTTACTTTTGTGACCTTTTTGAAAATAGTTAATTTTTATGTTACAAGTCAAGGGCAGTTAAGTCACCATACATGCTTTAATATGTTAAATATATAAGGAAAACCCATATAAACTTAAAGGAACATTTATTAAGGACCCTTTTTCTTAACTGCTTCTTGGTACTTAGGCTGTAATGTGGTGCAGCTGAAGGTTCTGCAGAAATCAGACTATGAATCTCCAGTGAGAGATTATTGTCTTCCAAGAGTTATGTTAACTGTAATTTCCCCATTGTGGGACTAATAAAGGTATTCGTATGTTCATTCATAAACACTGAATTGAACATGTGTATACACCCAAATACAGGATGTGCTGTATAAACGCCTTGAGGCGACTGTTGGCAGTATATATAAACCTGAATTATGTGACAGGCTGGTACATCAGCAGTCTCCCTCTTTCCGTAGAAGACAGCTGCAAAGGGAAAGCGGGTATGTTTTTAAGTCAACATTGAGCCAACTTTGAAGGAAACGGTAACAGTGAAGTGTAAAGCTACTGAAAATAAAAAGGAAATCCAGTCAAAACTAAATGATTCACAAATATTGAATTACTAAATCAGTTTAGCAGAGAAAATAAACACCAGTGTATGCAATTTAAGTATAGTAAAAATTGTTAGGTCCTAAAACTAGTTATAGCTTGGGTTAAATTTCTCACTGCATAATGTTACACAAACCTGTGGCAACATCCAATTTATTATTTAGTACTAATGTCCTACATTATAATGTGGTATATTTCTAAAAATAGACCTGGCGGCTTTAGGTGAACAGGGCAAATGTGGTCCCACCATTTTTCATTCCAGAAATGTCACTAATTTCTAGAAATCCTACGCAACACCTATCTCAACATTTAGAACAGCTATTCAACCACACAATGTGCGTGTTTCATTAAACTTCCCACTCTTAGTTTCATTATTATGACCACAGATGTAAGGGTAGTTAGGGGTGACAAACCAAATTTCCCAAATTCCAAAATAAGACTGAAGTTGAAATACTCCAGGCTACTGCTGATTGGTCAGATGCAATGATGTCACTATCAGTCAGATAGTCTGATCTTTGCTGATTGGCTGGAACAAATCCATGTGTTTCTACAACCTCAGAGAGAGACGTGGGAAGGTTATATGGTTCCTCACCCCATAAAAGGTTGAATACTGATTCTACAGTTTTGCATCCTTTTGGTTGCTTTGTCTGTTCCTGTAATATAACATCTTAGAGTGAATCCCAGTAATGAACTCCCTTTTCATTGGACTTCAGTGGGTTGGATTTTTTTCTTTTTTTATGTCCAGACTCATAATGTGTGTACTGTGTAGTGGGCATCAAGAATCAGTGTTATCAAATCAGTATCGACCCAAGCATTAAATGTATTCATATTAATTGTGTTGCTGAATTGTGGTGTTGAAGATGTCGCAGTGTAATGAAACCTTTGACCTTGTGTGTCACTTCATAGTTTAATAATTTTTACAGTAAAATAAAGTAACAATTAGCAATGAACGTCCCGAGTTATGACCACAGTGTGTTTGTTCATGTACGTGTCTAATTGACCACCAAATTTTACCCATGCTATATAAAGCTCCCTCCAAGTGTTACACCAATACAAGTATGTAAAGGTTGTGAGGTCACAGTGACTATGACTTTTAACATTTGTTCACCATTTTCTAATAAGTTCATCCTTGAATCCAAGCGAGCATTGGTGTCCTATTTGAAGAAATTCGCTTCAGACGTTCAAGAGATTCCGCAGAAATCCAAAAACATAACAGCTTTGGCCACTGCTGACCCAGTGCATAGGCAAGAAAAGTTAACAGTTATGGCAACACGTGCAAAAGCTTAAGCATCTAGAATCTCATTAACTAGTTGGACCTTAAATGTAAGACAGAACATTAACTATAAGCTGATAACAAGTACAGTACTTGATAAACTTACTCTTCAACCCTGATGCTAATATTTAACAGCCATGGGCTCCTAAGAAACTGACCAAGGAATATCTAGGTTGAGCAAAATAAAATTTGGATGCATGGAATTCATTGTGGAAATAAATAGCGTGCAGATGAAGTTAAAATGAACAGAACAGACTGGCTCGTTTCTGGCTAATGTTTGCAAGATGTGACATCTGTTCAAGGGTGGCGGCTACTGCCCAAACTCTTTTTATGTGCCACATTTCCTGTTTTTTACCTTTATAGGTTATGATGTGTGCTTGCAGCAGGGATTGTATTATTGTAGTTTGCCGAGAGATGCTCTTAACTTACTGATGGCAAGGATAAACAGTGTGTCTCTATCTGTGTTGTACTCATTCCAGGGTTCGCAGTGGCTCACTGTGTGCCACAGCACACTCCCTCACCCCTCTCCTCCCCCTCACCTCCCTCTAGTGGGAGCGGGAGCACAGGAAGATGCGACTCTGTTACTGCAAGCACGACATCAGCTCAGAGCCCTACCGGTAACACTCGCACATGCGCACACAAACAGCCACAGCTCCTGCAGATGTAAGGTTTTGTGCCTACAGACATAAGCATGATGACGCACTAATATTGTGCATGTTCTGGATGTAAATAAAAAGTTCAGGGAAGAAAAGACTCCGTTCTGTGCAAATTATTATAGAGTCTCAAGTGTGTTGAGCAAATGTACAATGTTTGCGTTACAATGCATGCAAACAATTCCTTCGCATATGGAAAGTTTTGGGTGTAACTATAATTCAGCTACATACACAAACCTCCAAAACCACAGTAACTAGCAGTGGTGTTTCACTGTGCTGTATAGATGCCTATGTGCGGTCTGTGCGACAATGTACGTGATCATATTGTTTCCCTTACACATCAGGTAAACACTTATGGTGCAGCGCTGTTCCTCTGCAGTGCACCAGCTGCTAATAGGACATTTTGGCATGTAGGATTGAACCGGCAACCAAACTGGCAATCACTGAATTTTATTTACCTTTTAGTCTGACTTAGCAGTGATTACTCTGAAACAGTTTTTCTATTGTTTAATGTTACAATGTAAGTACGCCTACATCGTACTTTTCACTGTAGTACACAGTCAGTGCTGTTAGTGAATTGCTAGTATTACTGCTGTTGTTACAGCTATGCAGCACTCAAAGGCCACTGAGAGTCACAACACACACACACACACAGTGCGATACTATTTTATGGCAGTTCTGACAGACTTTATTCTTTCCAGAACGCTGCTTACACACATGCTGCTTCAGCAGTTTTCACGGTTGTTTTTCAGCAAAGTCCCCGCTGTCGTTGGCAGCTCTGCCTATCAAACATTTATTCCAGCATTCTGCTACATAAAATAGGAGAGGCATAATTAGCTGATGGCTGTGCTCGTTGAGTATGTGCACTGTGCTCAGTTGTCAGTGTGCCTATTTCTGCCTGAATTCTTGTGCAGTTCCTGCTTAAATGTCCAGTTTGACACAAGTCCTCAGTGGTTTAGGGTTCACATCGGTTGTGTATCTTTAAAATCTAAAGTACGGTCTAAAGGTTTCTGAAATGTTATTCTGTGATCAGTCGGGAATTGCCATTGAATTTTGCTGACCTGGAATAGAGCTCAGAGTAGAATTGTCTCATGCAGATGCTCCATAGTGTAGTGGCTTACATGTCTGCTTAACAAGCAAAAGGTCCCCTGGTTGATCCTGGGAGGAGACACCAATCTCTTTGGGGTTGCATCAAGAAGAGCATCCAGTGACAAAATCTGCCAAATCAGAGCTGTGGTGAGCACTTGTGAATATGGAAGCAGCTGAAAGAAACTTCTTGTCTTGCAAAAACTTGCAAAGAGGGGTTTAGCGTGGGCAAAGAAGAATCTGAACTTTAAACTGGCATTGACCTTGATGTAGGATACACTCACCCAGCACCTTTGTAGGTTAACCTGTTTCACAGTGATATGTTTAATCTGTTTTCTTTTAATTAGAAGTTGCATGTTTTTTACCTCCTGTCTTCTGTGTGGACTGTTACATTAACAAGTCATATTATTTCCCACCCCAGTAGTAATCCTCAGAAAGGTCTTCCCCTGACTTTAGCGCTACTGTTTTCTCTACCCCTCTCCTAGATGATGGTATGCTTTCGGAGCACACTCCGCCCTCATCCTCAGGTGAAGGAGGATGTGGAGAAGTAACATTAGTCTCCTCTACTCCCTCCCCGCTCCAGCCCTGGCCCCAAGCCTCACTCCAGCCTCCCAGCCTACCATCTCACTCCTTACTGACAACAATGCAGACACCCTGAGCGTGGAGTCGCTTACACTTGCTGCCGCCTGCTGACCCACCTCACCTGCAACTGTGTGCTGGCCACATCAGCGCTGCTCAGTCTCTCCAGAGACCAGATGCCTCCATTGCCGAGGAGGAGGAGGACAGTGAGGTTAGGAACGAGGAAGAGGAGGGCTCGCCGATAGATGAGACTGAGACAGATGCAACAATAAAAGAGGAAACCACTGAGACAACTGAGACAGTCACACCCACAGATGATGTTCCAGAGAGAACAGATGACAAAGAGCTTAATGGGGACCTCGAGCAAGAAAGAGATGGCATGACAGCTGCAGAGTCTGCAGAGAACACTGATATTGCAGAGATAGACATTGAAACACCAGACTCACCTGAGCTGGATTAAGGAACATGCAGTACTCATGCACTTGCCTGTCTTGGACAATAAAGTGTGATAGGTAAACTACCCAGCTTGGCCACAGTACAGTCTCATGTTGCGACCTATAGGTTAGAGCGTGATGTGAATAGTCAAGAGGCTTTTGGAGGCATCTCAACATTTGTGTTTGCACATGAAGAAAGACTCAAGATAGACACTGGTCAAGGAGGGCTCAAAGCACATTTGGCTTTTGTGCACTCAAAGGTGTGGTTTGGGTTTTTTGTTTTGCTTTTTTTTTTGTTTGTTGTTTTTAAGCACGTGTGGTGAGGCGCACAACCAGCAACATTTTTTTTTTTTTTTTTTACTCATTCTGATTGTGTATGAGCTCAAACACACACCACATGCTACTGCTATGAGCTGCACTTTTCAAAAAACCCTATTTTTGTGTCTTATTTTCACGTAACAGGTCACCACTAATGTGTTTCGGTGGTGTTCACGACTATGCTAAACACAGAACACCACCGCATGTCCAGATCAGTTAGCAGTTACTGTCACCTTGAACTGCTCCTGGGTAGTTCTGCTCTAAGTTACATGTTGCTCCACATGTAATCTGTTCCATTTAGGGTGTGGTTTGTTTTGGGAATTAATCAAGCAATCTCCAGCATAAGCTAGGAGGGAGCACGTCTCAAATTGCTAACATTCATTTGGAGATAATGTGTTGTTGTAATCCCCATTTCATCTAATTCTTAAAGCTGAATAACCAGTCAGTGCCATGTCTAACCAAATAAATGATGGGAAACATCTGAGTGGCTCAAGGGCTGCTTAATAGCTGAATAATATTGCTGAAGTTGGTTCATTCGGTTCTCGTTAATTCATTCACTGACAGTCTGTGGAGACACTGGTTTCTAATAGTGAAATTGTGTATTGTTTAATTTAAAGAATTAAACTCACAGGTCAATAGGCCTTATTTAGTATATTAGGGTCATGTGATGTTGGATGTTCAGATTTGCCACTAAACAACACTTGGGTTGAATGTATCTGCAGGTTTCCCCTGACATGACTTTGAATAGATAAATGCTTTCCACACCTTAATTTGCATCCTTTTTCGTGATGTGATAAGATGGTATGAAAACAGTTAAAAAAAAAAATAGAGGTTAGTGCACCCCAAAAATCATTAAAACACAGTGTTTGGATTCTGTCATTATTCCAGTGTGGAACGTTGAAATGAAAACTATTCAGAAACCAGTTGCAGCTTTCACATGAGTGTCACAGGGCAAACCCTCACATGCCCCTCCTCTTTTTAATCAGATGAATGAAGCTTTACTACTGCAATAATCTTAAGAGCTAACCAATGAGGGGAGAAATGAATGTAATGGGTAACCTGTCTCTCCAAACAGGAGTGTTTGATCAATTTGAATGAAATTAGTGTGTTTTAACCTTAATATGTGTCTTATTATAGGATTAAAGCACACTCTTCAGACAACCTTTTCCCATAGTTTCCTTTCATTCCCTTCTTCCTCTCTGACACACCCTCGTATTCTGTGCCATCCTCACACAGCTGAAGTCTTAATGCTCGGAACATTCTTATTTTTTAACTGTACAGTCCTCAAGTTTCTAAAATGAGAAATTCAGAGCAATACTGTCTTTTATTATTTCCATCTTGCTACTGTAAATAGCAGCCGAATGATAGTGAAGATCACTGACATGCTGAAGAGGCTTGGCACAGTTTGTAGAGTTGATAAGAGGCTTTGTAGGAGCATATTTTCTTGTTGCCTGCAGCCAATACAATCTCTACCAAAACACAAGTTGTCACAGGCTTTCATTGAGTCTCTGATTGTAGAGTGTGTATGTGTGAGAGAAGTTTGTATGCTCTGTATATGCTGTGAGCTTTTAAACCTGTAATTATTGTTAATGAACTGAAACAGATGAATACATAAAGAAATGCAATAAATTATTCTACTTAACAACAGTGTTATTACAGTGTGAACCTTATTATTACTGCTGCCAAGGAGATATGTATGTAGCAGACTGATTCATGAGTCAGTGGAGAGGTGGAGGATGGGTAGACTGCATATAGAAGATGGGTCTAGCCTCTGAATCATTCCCCAGTTTATCACCTCAAGTGAGCTAGCTTGTTTAGGCTAACACATACAGATATGTGCTGATAGAAATAAATAAATCAGAGGTTGAGTACAGATTTCTACTTTTTAACCACAGAGTCATTTGTCAGATAATTGCCTAAAACTGCTTTAAAAGGCTCAGATTTGGTCAGGATTGCTCCTGGGCGCCTTCCCATGGAGCGTTTCCAGACACACTAAACTAAGCTACTCCAGGGCACACTGGGGAGATTATATCTCTTATCAGGCCTGGTGGCACCTCATGAGAGAATCAATACTTTCCACTTCCTTCAGGATCCCCCAGGAGGATATCTGGAAAACCCTGCTTAGCCTGTTGCCACCTCAACCAACTTCAGCTAAGTGGAAGCTGGTGGATAGATGCTTTAAATGGATGCTGGAAGTTGCTGTAAAATTGATTGTTAAAGCGCCATTCGCGAGTCCCCAGAGACTTATCGGTGTCATCGGTTCCTAGGGAAAAGTGTGTATTCTGCAACCACTTGGCAAGCGATTCTGGCAGTCACTAGCATAAAACTGGTTGCAAAGAGGTATAATGGTGCTACACCAGCAGCTAGCTGGTAGCCAATAGTTTGCATGGAAGATGCATAGTTGTCTACAAACACTTGCAAACCACTACAAATGTGAAGTGTGGAGAATGTTGACCTTCAAAGTAAAATTAGTCCTGAGGTGAAACTTTTACTTTGGTAGGTTACAGATGCCTGCTGACCTGTAACATTTTAAGGAACTTCTGTGCCAAACTTCTGTACAGCAGACAAATGACTTGGCACAAAGGCTGGAAACGGGAAACAGCTAGCTTTTATTATCACCACCAGGCACACCACGCAGATTCCACAAAGTGCCTGCACTCCACTAAGAAATGGTTCAACATGACTGCCCCCACCTGCAGCATGTCTTTTTTATTTTTTTTACAATGTAACATAGTACTGTGCAGAAGTCATGTCACTCACATTTTTTAAAATATATTTTGCTTTCAAGGAGCCAGACTATCTTAGGATTTTTGAGCAGTGTCACTACTGCTCAGAGAGTAAATGATGACCGTTTACAAAGACAAGAACATTTGTGACCGATTTCACCTGGCAACCACCAGAACCTCCAGCAACTACTCAGCAACCAGTTGGGGAAGATGGGCGTTAGCTGAGGTGATGCCTAACAAACAGCTAGCAGCCAAGTTGGTACCACCTGTAACTAAAAGTGGTAATGTCCCTAGTTATGCATCACTTTAAGTCTTAATAAGATTTAAACAACCTTTCTTTGTTTGTTTTTATACTTTTAGTTTTAAAAGTAAAGTTAGGCACTTTAATGAGGGAGCTTTTGGAGATTGTCTATTAAGCCACTGTGGTCTGTGGTCATTGAGAGGTTTTTGGCATTTTAGCATTAGCTTCACTTTTAGGTCCCAGATAAAGCACCACCAGTAGTTGAAATTGGGGGTGGTAGGGTTGATTTTTGCATGGAGGGTTTTTTTTTTTTAATGCTATATGCTGGATTTTCACAGATTAGATCCATGAATCAGGCCAAATTCAAGGGATCCTATGACATCTTTGTTCAATGTTTGTTCAATCACAAAAATTAGCACAGATTATCCTTCGGACCATCAAAGTTCAGCACTTATACCATAGTGTTCAGTGGTATGAGAGTAATTCAAAAAACATCTAGCAGAGCTGACAGACTGATTTGCTCCCTTGCAGCAAACTAATTTTCTGTCACATGGCAGTCTGTTTTCCTTGTGCTCAAGCCTCCACACAGCAAGGCTGTGGAAGCTTTATAGGGTGTGTGGATCAGTCTGTTTTCAGCTTTGACAGATGATCTTTAGATCAAGCATCGCAAACATTACCATATGGATTTTGGTTTTTAAAAGGTACTTATCCATTGTACCCAATCGAACGCTCTTTTGAGAAAGTGCAAAAACTGTCAGGCTTTTGACCACTATGGCATCCACATTAGAAAACAGTGCATTTAGCCTATATACTGGGAGTATCAGGTCCCACTAATCACAAGAGTGGACTACTGGCCTCAGTGAAGGTCTGCACTATCTGAGTGCCCTTCAGTTTTGCTTGCAGACAGAAAGAGAAGAGGATGGTGCTCATTCTTTTCTTGTGGTTGTCTTTCCCCTCTTCACAGAATCACAGTACGATACTCTAGTAACAGCAGAGGAGGCTCTCCTCTGTGTTTCTGAGAGTGTGGGAAGGTTTCCACTGATGTTTGGGCTGCATTTCCTTTCCAGCACTGACTGAATTTGGGTTGAACCAACACACAAAACACACACAGAGGAGTTAGCAGAACATTTTTAAAAGCTGATAGGTTGCTTGATTTAGTTTTATTTAAGATGTACTTGGTTTTGAAACATGGTAATTTCTGAGAAATCAGGACCTCAAAATCTGTACCTGAAATCTCGAGACTCTAAAACCCCGATGAGCACATCAGGGGAGGGGGAACAGCCCCCTCATCGTCTCTCTGAAACTTCAGCAAGAGATCTGACATTTCTGTCAGATATTTTCACTCTGCAGTTCTACACATCTGAAAATGTTTTCCAAGTACTAACTTTGTGTCTTTGCTTCTGACGTGGCTTACATTTGCATGTGCATATGAGAGGTTATCTGCTGGGGACCATGACGTTACACTTTGCACCTTGATGTTATGGTGCTGTGGCTGCTGCAGGAACCCTCAGTCATTTGTGGTCTGTACGTGCTAACTTTTCTCTCTGTTTTTTTTCAGCGCGGTTCCTCTCTTCAGGGAAGTCTGGTGATACGTGTGTAAACGTGAAGTGGTTCCTGGTACTGCAGCAATACTCGTGTGTGTGTGTTTTCTCTGTACTAACCGCAGTCACTGCGATAACTGAAGATTAGTCTGTGCACCACTGTGTGTTCCATATGTATGATACTGGTGATTCGTTTTAAAACTAGATGGCACTTCATATCAGCCGTTCTAAATATGAGGTGTTGATAGAAGATAACAGGTGTTTTTCACTCTGGTTTTGTCAGTGGTGCACTGTTGTTACATTTGAGAGTGTAACAAAACAAAGTTTGGCAGCTGTATAACAAATGTATTTAGTACAAAGTGTAGAACAATTGTAGCATTTTAGGGAACTTCTGTGCCAAAATGTACAGCAGACAATAATTAATTCTCTAAACTTGGCACAAAGGCTGGAAACGGGAAACAGCTAGCTCTTAGAATCACCAGGCACACAGCACAGATTCCAGGAAGTGCCTGTACTCCGCTAAGAAATGGTTTAGCGCATGACTCCTCCCATCTGCAGCATGTCTTGTCTTGGCTGTGATGTATATTTTGTGCAAAAGTCTTGAGTCGCCCCTCATTTTTTTATAGTTTGCTTCCAAGGAGGCAGACTTTCATGTGATTTTTGTTTTGTTTTGTTTTTTTCCTCTTTTTAAAAAAAAGTGTTCTGAGCAACAGTTCTCCAGGCTTTCTGAAAGTATTTCAAAGTTTTTCTTTGGACATTGGCTGCTTTTTCAATCACTTTCAGTGGAACTGCACTGAAAGTGATTGACCTTTTCCAGAGGAATGTTTTTTGTTTTTTGTTTGGGCCATAGCTTCCAGATGAACAGTATCTGGAAGCTATGTCCCTCAGAAATAAGAAAGAATCCAGCAAAGACCTGACACAGAACCCGAGAGATGCATCTGACCCTTCAATTAATCCATCTACTGTTCACTGAAGCCTCATCAGAAATGTTCTCAGTGGAAGGGTGGCTGTGAAGAAGCCATTCTTCGGGAGGGGAAACAGGGAGAAAAGGCTGAGGTATGCATGCCACATTACACAAGAACTGGACTGAAAATCAGTGCCAGCAGGTCTGATGGAGTGATGAATCCAGTCATCTAAGGTGCCGTTTACACAAGACCGTTTTCATTTTGAAATGGCGTCGTTTTGATGCGTTTTCGACTTTGCGTTTACACGACAACGGTGTCGTTTTGATGCGTTTCGCCCTTCTGTTTACGCGACAACGGAGTGAAAACGATGTGTTTCGGAAACGGGGTCCAGAGTGGAGCGTTTCAGAAACGCACCGGCTTGCGTTCTCGTGTAAACACTTGAAACCGGGGTGATTTGAAAACGCTCGACTCGCACATGCGCACTATGGTTGCGACGGCCACAGTTTTTCATCGTTTCACATGTCATCGTGTAAACGCGGATCGTTTCTGAACGCTATCGTGTAAACGAAAGGCTGAAACGCATCAAAGCGACACCGTTTCCAGTGAAAACGGCTTCGTGTAAACGGGGCCTAAGGAAGAAGTCAAGAGAGAGGTACAACAGTGAGTGTCTGCAGCCAACTGTAAAACACGGTGGAAGCTCTGTCATGGTTTTGAGCTGCTAGTGGTGATCGGGGTATTGTCATAATTCGTAGAATTATGAATACAGAATAACAGCTTCATTTTTCAGCATGACAATGATCCCAAACATGCTACCAATGCAGTAAAAGCATACCTGGATAGAAACACACAGTGGAACATCAAAAGAAGAGCTTTGAATGTCCTTCAAGAAGCCTGGAGAACTATTCCTGAAGACCACTTAAGAAATGTGAAGAAAGCTGCTTCAGAGAGTTCAGACTGTGCTGAAGAATAAAGTGGTCACACCGAATGTGAGGCTTTTCAAGACTTTTGCACAGTGCTGTAGCATGTTATTTGGTGAACTTTAGGGGTGTTGATAAACAGATTTTTTTTTTTAAGCAAAGTTAGCTAAATGTTATTCTGGCCATTAAAAGTACCCTATGAACTTTTCCTGTAAACAGTCATGTTAACTACAGGCTGTAGATGGGTGATGGAGTCAAAGTGTGATTCTTTGCAAGCTTTCGAGACATACAGCAATTCATTTCATAACTAAGTGTGTGTAGGTGTGTGTAGGTATGTGTGTATGTGTGTGTGTGTGTGGGGGGGGGGGGGGGGGGGGTATTCATAAGTTGCTATTCTGTGATTCAAGGGTCTGAGATTGTTCTGGTAACTGTGCGATTCATTGTCAACTTCTCTGTAAGAGTCAGTAAATTGAAATTTTCACAATGAGGACACAAAGCAGTGACATGATGCGCTATTTAAATGTCAGGTTGATGTCTCTATTACTGATACACAAACACAATCAACTGCCTCATAATGCAAAGATAACACAACTGCAACAAGCTTCATGTGGTTTTCTCTTGTAAGGAAGATGGTGACGAAAGAAACTATGAATAATTTAACTTTTAACTCTGATCATTATTAAGGGGAAAACTTAAATATTATCACTTATTTTGCCTGCTTTATTGTACCCAAAGTCTTTCTGGCAGACATGGATAGATAAAACAGAGATGTAGATAATGTAAAGAATAACGTTGGACACAGGTGCAAAGTGAGGAGGTCAGTGGTTTTCTGTTGTTTGCTGGTGCATTGTGGTCCCTCTCCATGTTACACTGTCACACATTTTGAAAGTTTTGCATGAACTGTTAGCAGTTACAGCCATTTTTATACACACTCCCTGTTTACAAAAGCTCAAGGCAGCAAGATGAATTCTGCTCACATTCTATAACTTCAGAAAATGCAAATGGATAGTGACCCAAACATGCTGCAAAAGAAACCCAAGAGTTTCTCAAGGCAGAGAAATGGGATATTCTTGAATTGGTCACCTGATCTCAGGTGAATAGAGCAGCTTTTCAGTAACTGCTGGCAAACTGAATGCAGAGAGACCCACAAACAAGCAGCAAGTGAAAGTGGCCGCAATAAAACCCTAGCAGAGTGTCTCAAGGGAGGAAACACCATTGGTGACTGCAACAAGTTCTTCTTGGGGAGGACTGTGTTTAACAACCACTCTTAAGTGTTCATGTAACACTTTTGTTAAACTCTTTGAATCAAAGCTCAATCACATCTTGATTTTTTCTGGGTTAGAATCCCGTGTAGTTGTATACAAAGGCAAAACTAGAGAAACAAAAAATATCTGTTGTCCAAAACTTACAGACCAAACTGTACCTAACTGTACTGTTCTCATGAAAGCAATATGTCCTGAATCCCCCAAAGGAATGTTCAAATTTGATAATTTAGTCTAGTCCTTTGTGTGTCTGTGTTCTTCTTGTAACAAGAGCCTTTTAGAAGGGGAGTCTGGGAATTCTTGGACCCATGATCTAACAGCTGTGAACTACTCACACAGCCACACTGACCAGATTTTTCCCACATCATCATGTTAAGCAACAACTAGAAAAACTGCTTGTGTCTCCTCCAACCAGTCGGGTTGCAGTTTTCATCCAGACTCATACATGATACAGACACTGGGGGAATTTGATAGATAGGTTCTATCTAAGATTGGTGTCACCAGTTCAATGTCCGGCTCTCCCTTCTGTTCCTTAGTTATCGCTTTGAAAAATGGCCAAAGACTGTGTTTATATGACATTACGGTCATCTGTGAAAACAAGATATATTTCAGTAAAGAGCCACCTCATTTTTGGCAAGCTTATTCTTAGCTGATGACCAACATCCCTGCAAATTTGCTCTTATTGTGCCATTCAATTCTTCCAGTTCTTGTAAGATATCCAACTAACAAGAATTGGAAGAAGGAACTGGAACACAGGAAATGGATGACTAATAATTCTTCAGGGAATTCTTTATTTTTTTTTTTCATGACTCCTCAATAAGAAATAACAGGAAAGACTTATTCAAGAAAACACAAGCAAGGCTGTCCGACAGCCTGCCGAGAACCAAAGGGGCTAATAACCTCCACCACAGAAGCAGTGATGATGATGATGATGCGAGGATCTCTTTCATCTGAACCCTCTGAATAAAAATACAGCAGAATCACAATTCTGAAATGGAGCATCCTATTCATATTGAACGTCAAAGAACACCTCCTCGTTCGCATTTAGTCGCCAGCCTCGCTGCGAGCGTCTCGCTCCTCGGGCATTGATTTTCAATTGATTTCTGTAGAAGGCGTGTGCGAGTAAAGGACAGAAAACTCCACGCGGAGGATTCCTCAGAAATCAGCTGATAAGCACATAGTTGCAGAACACCTCACTTCACCTTTCACTTCTCAAAATAGTCAGGAATGTCCTAAAAACCAACACACTATAAGAGTGAAACTGTACTGCTGTGTGAGTCACTCGTCACCAGCCTCCCCACCCCCACCCACAAGATACAATTTGTAGTTTGTGCTTATATGTCAATATCAAATATTATTTCAAGATAAGTCTTTATAAGAATGGATTATTGATTTCATCTATTTTACAGTCATTAGGCTTTTATCACTCATTACTCATGTTCCACTCTGTGACTTGTGTATTCTTCTTCCTCAAGCTGAGGTAATTATATCCTCAAACTAGTGAAGTTTACTTGAATCAACTGTGAGTATTATATTCAGTATGACTCACAATTATGTGTTTGTTTGTGTGTGTGTGGCTACGATTGTCTAGACTCAAAAGAGTTTTAAAAAATCCCTTGAAGATCAGAGAGCCTTATGGTAAGGTTTGGTTTTCAGCGTTGGAGGTTTTGGTTAGGTATGAGGAAGGGATAGGAGTTTAGGTAAGGTTATAACGTCAGAGCAGAAATGTATTGTGCTCTACACTGTGCGAAACGGTGACACATACTCTCACAAATGTCATGAAACTGCAAAATTCAGCCAAATTCTGATGTTCGTATAAGATAAAACATTTTGGAGTCACATGTAGACTGCAGTTCCCACACATTCTGCATTTGCAGTTTACATGCACAAAAATGGGTGTCAGTTTACATGAAATAAGTCTTTAGGAAGGAAACGCTTAATCAGCTGGGAAATTGGCAGCGTGGGGCAAACAGCTAGCTTGGTTGTGTCTGTAATTGGCAATTAGACAATATATAAGTTACATCAGCTGTAAAGCTAAGTCATGAACACATTATATTTTTACTTTTTAATCTGTAAAACCAAAGTGTGAACCAACAGAAACCATCACCGTGTACCCTGCTACAACATCAGATTTCATATTAGCAGCGCACATTAGAACAGGAAAACGGCTTGGAAGTCTGGAAGGTAGGTACTGGGCCACAACACAATGCACCTGTGCTCTGCCATGGTAGCTATGATTGTTACAGCACCACGCTCAAATTCAGTGAGCATCCTGCTTTCTCACAAAGGTTTGTAAAGGTAGACTTCATGGCTGGGTGCTTGACTTTATACACCTGCGACAAAAGGACTGTAACACCTGAATTCAAAGATTCACAGGTGTGGCACAATACTTTTTTTTTTTTCCACGTAGCGCACTCCCAGGTAGTTCTGTGTAATGTCAGCAATGCACGCTGTGTAAAGTACACGATCATATCACATGGCCAAGCGACCAGAATAACAAACCCACACCCACCCACCCACACACAATGTCATGCTTGAAAAGATGTATCAGTGTTAGGCACAAACAGTTCACAGTTGAACTGATGAAGCTTTGTAAAGTCACTGTGACGTCACTGTTATCACATGCTGGTCACACCCCTTATTTCATTTTAGGGAAATGTATAAGTAACACTGAGGCATGTTCACTGTGTATGGTATCTTTGTCAAAAACGCACACATACTAGTCATGTCAGTCACACTCAGTCAGGTATGCCCACCTGGAGTTGCTGCACTGGTTATTAAAAAAAAAAAAAAGCCCTGCTTTGATTGAGCACACGTCTAAGTTATGCCTCTGTATTTTAGATCGTCTTCACCTGATTTCTTGTATTACTTTTATGCCGTTCTGCTTATTAACATAGAGTTTATGTATTTCCTATATGCTTAAAGTTTATTTCTCATAACTCTAAGCCTGACCTTGATCTGTCATGTATCTGTCTAACCACTAACCCCAAAAATTTCCCACTTCCTCCTGAGTGCATTTTAACCTGTACTGGGTCCAAATTAGACTGAAAGTGCCACACACACACACACACACACACACACACACAATCACACAATCACATCACACACTTCATTACGTGTCACCTCTCCCCCTGATTCTGGTAAGTGTGTCTGTATCTAAGCGTAACAGTCCATTTACTACCAAAGTAACCCCGCCCACCTGTCACTTTGCCCTACAGAGATGAATCACCACAGTGACGATATACTGTACAATTTCCACATTTCCTCTTGTCTGCTCGTCTGTCTGTTCTATTGTCTGTAATGTGAGTGTGTGTGTGTGTGTTTGTGTTTGTCCCTCCCTCTTCCACTTAACTCCTACAAAACTCCTACAAGTTATGCCAAATGACACGAAAAGGGTACCAGAAATACCAGTCGCAAAAATACTGAGCAGAGTAAGATTAAATATTTTATTTAAAATAGAATAGCACATAAAACATATAAAAAATATTTATGAATCATGAGAAACTGGATCAGATATCAGATCAATCAGTTACAGTACAAGTGAATCTGAGCCAACTTCAGCACCATGTGCCATCCTCACAAGCTCAACAAGACATCAGTGCTGATAGACATTCATGTGTGGTGTAAACATTCCGCATTGTTAGAGTATTTAAGTCTGCTAAAAAAATATATCTCACTTGTGGCACTGCAATAGTACTTGCCACCATTCCTCCATATGTCTAAAAATCCATCTTTTAACGTCCTTGGATAAAATCCCTGATTGACTACAGCCTTCACAGTTGAGCCCACTGATTCTTTAATCTCTGTAACAACTCTGTTCTGTCTGTAGTTTAATTTTAATGCAGCGCTTCCCAACTTTTCATAGTTCCTCAAGAGCAAAGGGTGCTCTGTCCATGTGCAACTGAAAGTTGAGTCTCTAGAGGTAATATATGTTGAAATGTCAGCCAAAATCCCTCTCCAGCTGGAGACTGTCTGCCCTTGACTGCTGTGATGTTCTCCCTTTTGAAGCATGTGGCAGCTTTTCACCTCAAAAGGTTTTCCTGATTTTATCTGTAACCATATCAACGCAGTCTCAGTTTTCAACCTGTCGCAGACAGGCTTTACCAACCCCTCCAGTTTGCTGTTACTTGGTAAAAGCGGCCTTCTTGAAATTACGAATAATACTGTCAAGATTTTAAATGGCAAGCTGGTCACAGTTTGTAAGGGAATTCCAATAGAAAGTCTTGAGCAACATGTGTGAGTGGCAGCTCTGAAACCCGGCTTGCCCCTCCACACGCCTCCAAGATGCGCTTCCTGCACAGCTCCTGCAGCGTTGGCTCCCATTTCCTGTAAGGGACGCTCAGGCTCTTCTTAGGAGAATTGATGTAATGCTCCAAGAGGGCAAAAAGTGTCGGGAAAGAGCGCTCGTTGCCCGCTAGTGAGAACTTCTGTCTCTTGTAGTCAATGCGCACACTGACCGGCCCGTTCTTGGCGTGGTAGGACAGTGTGAAGAAAACGTCTTTCTGACGGCTGTCACGGATGAGGAAGCTGCCTAGCGGGGCGTCCCGAAGCATGCGGTGAGCGTCCTCCACTCCCAGAGGACCCCAGTAGAAGCCACAGCGCTCGAGCTTGGATGCTGTGTCTGTGATGATTCTGCAGTCCTCCTTGGAGGTGAAAGTAGGAAAGTGTGTCAGATATACTGACGGTGTTCTTCGGTTTTGATTGGCCTGACGCTGAAGATGCTCTGCTTCTGTGCGAAGTGACGATGAGGTGGAGGAAGAAGACAAGGCTGAGGATGATGATGATGACAAGCTAGACAAGCGGGTCTTGTCATGGCCTTCCACTGTGCCGTCGGCTACCATCCTACAGGGGAGAGAGGCCCCAAACCCTCTCCCATCTCTAACCACCACACTGACATCCTGGAGACAAAGAGGGAGAAACAAAGGTTAAGTGTCTTCATCACTCACAGATGAGGCCAGCATCACCTTTACAGCAGCTTAAAAAACAAACAAACAAAAAAAACCCAGACCTCTACAAGAAGAAAGAGGCGTGCTGTGTGTGTGCATGTGTGTGTGGATAGATAGACGAGAAATGTAGTTTCCGCTGAGAAGTTCAGCTATGTTATGACTTAGATCTGCGGCACTGATGTGAGCCACAGCCAGACTACTATACACTGTCTGTAGACACACACACACAGACACAAATGTACCAATTCTGTGATGACTTAATCCAGTGGAAAAAAAAATTTATACTCATGAACTATACTTGTACTAAAATAAAGTATATAGCTTTTGATGATAAAAATGCATTCTGCTCACACTGAACTACTTCCAGAGACTCATCGTATTTTCCTGCCCCCTTTAACATGAATGATCTAAAACGTGCCCTACAAGTGGATGGAAGTTGCGCTAAATTCCAGGAAAAGATAATGAATAATATGGGGACAACATGTGGTGAAGTTCTTGCAGTCATTCAACTACAATCACTCTCAAGCCTTTTAAACGGATTAAACTTAATCGATATTTTTCAAGTTACTTATGTTTACCATTCACTTCTTAACCCCCACCACCACCACCACCACCGTCCACCCAGAGGCGCTCAGAGGAAGCTGAACTTGATCCACAGTCTAATATTTTCTGATCGCCCCCCTCCCAAAAAAAGAAAAATAAATAAATAAAACGCAGTCACGATTCTCGATCACCATTTTCAATCCCCACCTCCTTCTCTAAAGCAACCCCACCACACATCTCCAGTTTATATATATATATATATATATATATATATATATATATATATATATATATTTTTTTTTTTTTTTTTTTTTTTTTTTTTTTTAAGAAGCAAGTCTCACCGTTTTGTTTGACAGCTGTAGCGCTTTAAGGATCCGTTTGGTCTGTAATCCCAAAATGCGAAAGCTGGGATGTCCTTGCAGATAATCCTCCGTGTCAATATGCAGGGTGCAAAGTTGCATTCGGAGGTAACCCTTCGACCCGCTCGGCTACGAGCTCCAGCCGTAAAATCATGTGTGTGCTGCTTGGTAAATAGTTATATATAAGACTGCTAGCGTTGGCCCGCCCCTCCCTCTTTAGCGGTAGCCGCTCAGTTTCTGTGAAAACAGAATCGAAAATGAAACTAAAGTCTGAGAGGGAGCGAGAGAGAGAGAGAGAGAGACAGAGCAGTGCTCGCTTGCTCTTTCAGTTCTTTTGAACTGTCTATTATTTTGAGAATTTCAAGCAAACCGCAAAACCCACATGACAGTAGGACGTTTACAGAAAGAGGTGTCAGATTCGAGTAATGAGAGCAGTTATGTATTTTGCATTTGGTTGTTTTTGTTGGTGTTTGGACGGATTTTAACGTTTGCAGTTAGTAGTTATCTGTTGGGTTTTTTTTTTTCTTTTTTTAATTTTTATTTAAAATTATATTAAAAACATTCATTAAAATGAATTTAATTCCAGTTAGTCTGTTTAAACATGCAGGCTGGTTCCTGTTCAGAGGTGGCATGACCTTATAGCAAGCGAGCATCTCAGATGAAGTTAAATCTGTTTCCCTGCTGGGCATTAGTCTTTCAGTGTAAGCAGATTTTGCACACAGATAAGCCTCCTCGTAAAAAGAAAACCTTGCACAGTCTTTTTTTTTTTTTTTTGCAGGTTAGTCCCATGCAGATAATAATCTCCTATTCCAACAAATACTAGTGGCAAAACATTACATGAAGCAGTCCTGTGCCTTAACATGTCATAGATATATAGAGATGTTTCTATTCATAGTGTTTATTTTTTTTTAAAAAAATACACATTTGGCAAACAAGTTGGGCTTGCAAATTAGTCATGCTGGTACTTCTGCTGCAATTCTTCCTTGTTGTTAAGTTCTGCGGGGTAATTCGTTGCAGAAATGTGCACAGTGTGACATCCTTACAGTAATTTCAGTGTTTTGCTTGCAGAACTTCACTTCCTTGCAGCTACACTGGGCTTTTATTATTATTATTATATGGTGTGTGGTAATCAGGGATTCAGATGTGTCATCGTACTATAGCATAGTTAATAGTTAACTTTAACTATAGTCACATGCCTGGGTTTTGCGAAGCTTATCTTAAAAATTTGAATCAATGGAATTATGTGAGGTGTGTTCCTTTTCAGGAAAGGGTACTATGTGTTTCACAATAAGTGTGTGAACGGTTGGAGAAGCAGATGACCGTGGTGCTTCGCTCATGCCATTCACGAGTGTTTCTTCCTTTGAAGGACGTTGCATGTGAAACAGAGTTTTGTTATGACGCAACACAAATTTCAGAGAAATCTGGCAGTAAAACTGAATTTTATTCACTCACAGGCCAAACATGGTCCTTCCCAGATTTCTTGTTACTACGAATGAAGGACTTCTTTAGCACTTTATTGGGAATGAGTGTTTCATGTCAATAATAAGTAGCAAAGTGGTCAGTGAGGTCATTTCCACTTCATTTCTAACACAGTGTCATCACAGCATAATCCTACAGCTGAGGGCAACCAAGCCTTTAAGTACAGTTTTAGAAGGCAGAGAGAAATGAAAGTCTCCTGATGTTGTGTGCTGGCACTCAGTGCCACATATCAAACACACAAGAACATCATGGTGAACCAACCTCCAGCTGATAATGTCATCAAGTTACAACAGAGTAAACTGAAAGTTAAGGAAATGGAGATCAGCTGACTTGGATTCATTAAAGTGGCAGAGACACGCAGGCAGCAAGGCACATGATAGCAAAGACAAATTGGGTGAGTAACTGTCTGCATATGTCAGTGTTAGTCTCACTTTAACAAGATGAGTCTGAGTCAGGTTTCACCAGTATGTCCACACTCTAGTGGTGGGCCATTGACCTTTGCATACATGATAGAAGATACTGTGCTCAACTTCATCACCACTGTGAAATGTTTGATCCTGCCAGAGACTCTGCAGAAACAACCCCCCATACAGCATTAGCAGGGAAAATATTAATGCCCATGTTGAAGTTGAAGTGACGCATACCACATTTATACAATTGCTAGAACTGAAGAAGATGTTCTAAAACTATCATCATCACTTTAGACTTGTAAGAGCTGGTCTCACATTTCATTTTGAAACTTCAAGGTCTTTTATCAAGCTGTTTCTACTGAGCCAGCATCACAGTTGACCTTCCACCTGGCTTCAACCAGAGTCTTTGTTCAAATGCTGCACTTGATAAATAAATGCTTCGCTCACAACTTGTGCATTTCTCACTCTTATCAAGATGCAATGCTGCTGGGTCTACATGTCTCTTACCTCTGCCCTGTGATGATAGGTTAGGAACGGGTTAAATGCTATAAACAGTAACACATTGCAGCTGTTACACTGGATGAATGCTGCTGCTCTTTCTGCTTGTGTTTCATGTCTGTTTTGGGCTTTCCTGCAGTAGATCTGCAATATGATGTATTGCAGTACATCAGCAATACTCTAAATTTCTACCATTGTGCAGTGCAGTTTTGTAACAGTGTATGTGTATGTGGCTTGCATTGATATTATAATGTGCTCAATGTTTATTTCCATGTTTGCATATGGTCCATGAGTTTCATTTCTGTGAAATGGTGAGAAACAAGAGACCGAAGCACATGTTCTCACTGCAGGCTACTGCGAATGTGTGTGGATGATTGGTTGTATATAGAAGGCATTGCCAGTGTGCACATTGGCACACAAGCCATGCAAAATGTGAAGAAAAACAGAATGCAAGGTTGCCATTGATTCTAAGTCTGCTGCAATAGGGAGAAGTCCAAGATAACAATGCTAAAACCTTTGATTTTTAATTTGTTGCAGAAAACACTGGAAAAGTTATGTAATGCTTTGAAAACCATAGTGTAATATCCCTCTGCAACCAAGATGAAATAAACAGCACCCCAGAGGCAGGAATAGGAAGGCGTTCACCACTTTGTGAAAGAATGTGTGGACAAATACTTCTAACAGTTCCCCTCAGGGAGAACTACATTATAAACAGTTGCTAATATGTACGTCACTGTCAACATAAATGCATGGCTGCTTCCAACAGCCTTGTCAGTGAACACGGTTTGTTACTGCTGCCACAAATGCAAGTTAACATTTTAAAGAGATACGCCATTCAGGCATAACCTTATAACCACTGACAGGGGCTGTTTTGGCAGGGAAAAAGGGGACCAACGCAATACTGTATTAGGCAGGTAGTCATAATTTTATGCCCGATTGGGGTAAATGTAATCCAGAAAGGGCTGGGAGGAAGTGGAAAGCTGTCTAGCTGTTTGACCAGTCAAAAATTATCATTCTTTTTTGAAGCATCAGGCATCCAGCATCTCTTCTTCATTCAAGAGTCCAGCAGTGGTGTCACAGTGTACATGGTGCAGGTAACATGCACAGCAGTGAAGGCTATGGTCTGCTGGAAATACAGGTTTTAACGCAACGTGCAGACACCATTGTTTTCAAAGAGCTTTTTGTTTCAGCAAGACGATGTCAAATTACATTCAGCATATTTCACAGCAGTATGACTCAGGGGAATAAGAGTCATTGCTGCCTGCTAGCAGGTCAGATCTGTTACATGATTAAAAATCTGCAGCATTGTGAAATTAAAATATGACAAAAGAGGCTCCGAACTGTTTTTGCTTTGAAAACTGCAGGATTTGATCTCCCCTTTTCCCCAAAACATCAACATTCTTTGTAGTATTTTCACTTATCTATAGGACTTAAATTACTGACAAATTTCAAACCAGATGTGTTGCATGTAAATTTGGTGACTAAAGCTTGTTTTATTGTTTGTGTACCTCAGCACAGCAGCCAAAATGGCCAGTTACTTTCTGATTTAAGTGAAAACGATTAGTGAGGAGCACGTTGTGGGAATATTTAATTAATTCTGCACAAGCAACCACTTGGGCTCAACGCTGGACTGAAAGGTCACTGCGATCCTCCAAAAGCGTGTGCCGGACTACAATGCATGAATTTACTGCACAGGATACAATGAAGTGGTTACATTTTATATCCATAAAGTTAAAGGGTAGCTTCACTGTGACATCACGATGTTTGTGCAAACACACTTTCAGAAACACGTGGTTCATAATTTTTCACATGTGGTCACATCCTGACAGTGGTGTGTAAAGATGCCACTTTTGTAGACTGAGTGCAGCCGTGCCCATATCAAAAGCACTGTCTGCTGTTGTGGCTGCAACTCTGTGTTACAACGGGAACCAGATTTATTGTCCAAACAAAATAATACCTTTTGTTAAATCACTTTCAAAGACTTCACTGCCTATATTCTATGAACAGTCAATAATGTAAACTGGAGCTTCGCTGGGTGGTAATTTTAGTGTTCTTTGCTTTTGAAAGTACAGTACTGTGCAAAAGTCATGAGCCACCCCTTGTTTCTTTATATTTTGCTTCCAAGGAGACACTTTGATGTATGTGTGTGTGTGTGTGTGTGTGTGTGTGTGTGTTTTAAGTGGTCTTAAGCAATATTTCTTCAGGCTTTCTGAAGCTCTTTCAAAGTTTTTCTTTGGCTTCTTTGGCTGCTTTTACACTCATCTTCTATACAGTCCTTGCATCTGGCCCTTTGCAGAATTTGTTTGTTTGTTAAGCCATTTAACACTGACATATAAATCACTGAAGCATAAAAAGGCTCAAGGGATCAAGGGATAAATCTGTCCTGTGTCTACACATAATAGATTGAACAAGCTTAGAAAAGAGACAATTTTAAATTGTGTCTTTGTTACGTGCAGCCTGTGGCAAAAGAACTGGACTGAAAATCATGAACATGAGCAGATGAAAAACAGCGTGAACATGTCCCAGCACATGCACAAATTTCTGCAGCAGCAAGATGTTGTTCTAGTGCCCTTTTTTCACGTTTACCTTTTTTTGTTTTGTTATTGGTCTGCAGAGATATTGGCAAGTGTCATTTACAATGTTTTAACTTGTCCTGCAGTTGCAACAGATAATCAGGTCGTGTTTTAAGCAGCTATCCTGCCACGCTGCAAACTGAATTGTGGGGCTCCTCTTTGCTCCCTGTCTCACGCCACACACATATACAAACAAAAATCTGCACTTCCTTGCTGGCAGAACAGGAATTCTTTAGTGTATAATAGCCTCTTTGTTTCTCTTTGCCTCTGATAACCTTTGCACATTTGCCAGTTTTGCTGACAAGAAGTTTCTGATTGTGTTGTTTCATTAACCTTCACATTGTACAGCTTGTTTTCTTGGGACTTTTTCATGCAACAGCACTGGTGTTGTCCTCATTTTCATTTATTCTTTCCTAATCTGGATATTTCAGAGTCACTGCAAACAGTCACAGGTAATTACAGTAAGAAGAACCCCCCCCCCCCCAACCTGTTCCCTTTCAGTCAGGCCTTGCTTCATAGCAGAATGCACTTTCATTATGACTGAGATCCAAAAAACTGGACCTGAAATTCTTTACTATGTCATTCGTAGTCTTCTGGAAAACAGTTTCAGTTTGCTCTACTTTCACTCGCACTGGATATTATAATCCTGATAATAAATGCAAAGCTGCTACAGTGCATAACTATTATCTTTTAGTAAACATTTCCACTGGCGCACATGTGTACTGTAAAACTCCTATGCTATGGCTCTGGTGTGCAGTGGTGCAGTAAATCATAAAACCTAATCATTTTATTGCCTTCTAAACTTTATTGAAGCCTTTTACGATTAACGGTTTCATTTTGTTTCAGTCAAGAAACCCCCAGCATAAAACTGTAACTGATTTGTTGGAGAGGTGAATGATTAAAAAAAAAACCATAAAGTAAAAAAGTGTAGCAAATATCATAAAAAGGAGAGTGATGAGATAGTTTTAATAATGAAATATGATGCTGCATTCAAAACGAGACTCGGAAAGTTTGTCGAAGACCATGTGAGGTGGTTCCTCGGTAGGCAGTTTTTCTAAAATTCCTGGGAAACAGCTGAGTTTTGATGTTAGTGTAAAATATTGGAATTGTGCAGAAGCTGCTTTTTCTTCTGTGATTTTAATTCACCGGTAACCAACATAGATTAGTTAATCATTTTGGTTTTTCCCAGCTTCTCTGAAAAAACAGAAGAAAAAGCTTTCCACCCCAGTTGTCTTCAATCATCCCAATCTCAGGAAAACAGTAGTTTTTTTTCTTTTCTTTTTCTTTTTCTTTCTGCATCAGCAGTGTGTTTGTGATCATTGTATGCTGAGGCAGAACAAGAATGAGCAGGCCCTGGCCATGCCTGTCTGAAGTTCCCGCAGAATACATATGATCCAGTCCTTCCTGTATTTTGTTAAAACATGACTGAGTTGGAATGAAAGTGGAAGTGGAGTTGCAGTGAAATGAGAAGCTGCATTTCAACGAATCTTCACCAGTTATAGTAAGGAGGTTGCAGCGTCGCAAGAAAAGCAATTCTGTGTCAGAGAACCCAATTTTCCATAAATTCCTGATACAGCTGGAAACCATTACAGACGCCAGCCAATGAAAATCCCTTCAGTGATCTCCTTTCCTGCTTTTTTGCCATCAGACAGCAAACAGCAGATCAAACTTGTGCTTAGTTCATTATTTCTTCTTTTAAATCCTTTTCAGTGTGACTCTGGGGGCCTTAACATCTTGGCTTCTACCCCACTGAGTTAGTCTTAGTTTTGCAGGGTTTTGTCTTCCATGAAGAGACACTTTTTAAAGAAAATATTCATCCTCAATTCCATGACAAAAAATACAGTAAGTTGAAGATAGTGTACGGTAATCCCTCACTTATCACGGGTGTTACGTTCCAGCACCGCCCGCGATAAGTGAAAATCCGCGAAGTAGGGATGCTATATTTATTTTAATACTTATACATTATTTTAGTAGTTATACACTATTTTAAGTTTTTATAAACCCTCCCCACACACTTATACACCAAATATATACATTACTGTACAACACTTACTACGAGTACCGCAAAACCCCGCGAAACAGCGAAAAGATGCAATAAACACTAATATTGATTGAAAACCCGCGAAACAGCGAGTCTGCGAAAAGCGAACCGCGAAGTAGCGAGGGATTACTGTATATCAAAAAAAAAAAAAAGTTGTATCTTTGGTTCACTTGTTAGTCCTGCTAATTGCCCATTGTTTCCAACTCCTGAGGCTCTCTGTTTGTGCTCTTGTAGAACAATTCTGTTTACGGGATGGTACATCTATAGAAATTCCTCTGAAGCCTACTCTTTAAACTTCCTTTATAAGATGCAAAGGTTTACTGCAGAACAATTGCAGCCAGTAAAACAGCAGGTTTATTTGAAAGGGCACTCTCAGAAACCAGTCAAACGGCTGCGTTACTAAACATGAATGTAGCTTCCCCATCATGATATTAATGTTAAATGTCTTCCAGAGAAATGCCCAGCCTCTTAGGAAGATCTTAATTTCCTGTTAACCCAGTACAGAAGCTGTCCCAGAAATATACTTTGGTCTGCTGCCAAAGTATAACTTTAAGTTCTGATCTATTGTCTGAGCCTTGAATTTACTGTGGTGTTTACTAACAGGAGGTCCGTCATCGAGCTGGTCCAACACACAAAGAGCGTAACAAAGGGATCCTCTCGGCCGCTGAATGTTGTGCTTCTGTGATTGGTTTTGTTTGAATCACTGACATCAGCACTACAAAAAAGAACAAAACACACACAGACAGTGGAATTTTCTTTTTCTTTTTCAGGAGGCCTTTTGGGGAGTTTCCAAACTGAACTGATCAATATTTGTTATGCCTTAATCATGTGAGAAGCAGGTACAACCTCCCGAAATTCACACAACGTTCTTGACGCCAAGAAATGGATCGCTTCTGTCTCCTAAAGTGAAAGATGAAACTGCCTTGAGGAAAAGTCATGCACTGAAAAAGTTCAAACTGAATTACGTAAAAGTGAAGAAACCTACGCTAAAAGTAAAGATACTTCCTGCCATTTTTAGGTTGCAGTTTTTAAATACTATTTCCTTACAGGCCAGTGTTTCCAGTTGAGGGGTATGTCCTGTGCAAAGGGTCACATCATTTTGGAAGGTCATGGGATGATTTATGGAAGGAAGAGGAAGGGAAAAGAAATTATGTATTTCTTTCTTTCTTTATTTATTTATGAAAACATTTACTTTGTTATGACAATATTATTCTAAGCAATAAACTCACCGCTAAATGACTCCGAGGGTAGGAATGTGGTGGAACTGCTTACAAATATAGAATTACTTGTTTATTTCCCAGTGCTTTATTTATTTAGTCATATCAGTCAGATAGCTAATGTAAAGGCTATCTGACTGATATTAAACATATACCTCTGAAATATAGTAGAGTAAATGAATGCAACAAAAGTGCAATACATATACCTCAAAACCTCAGGGAAACAAGGAAGTGATGCTGTCTAATTGATGGTGACCCTGAACTCCATCAACACATTTTTTGTTACATACACCATGTGGGTATGAGTGTGATTGCTTAGCATGTGATTTGTGCTCCTTAACCTTGTGTGTTTATGTTAACTGAAGCCATTCTGTCTGCAAGTGAAGAAAGGCAATGAAGAAAACATTTGAAAAGCTCATGAAAAGCTGCATTCCACATGTACACGTGCAGACGTCTTTTTACAGAGAGCGCTGGTGTTGTTGTGATGCATCAGCAGATAAAACAGCCACGCTGACCCCAGCTGGCAAGCGCTGTCGTCAAGGACCAACAGAGCAGTCTGTCAGCTTGCATTATATAGTTACTCCATTAGAGTCTTATAAGGTGCCATGACAGTTTATGAGGAACAAATAAAACACTTGAGAAAAAAATAAAGAGAAACAACATTAGGAATACTGGCAGCACAAAGAGACTGAAAGTAGGGAATAAGGAAAATTTGAAATGGAAAACTGGTAAACTAAAAGCAAATGTAAAATGATCACTAGAAAAGGATGATGAAACAGTTATAAAGGGCAACACAGAAATGACTGAAAGTGGAAGCACAGAAAAGGCCTCCTTATAAAGTATGTCTTTAAGACGATAGTGATCTCCTCAGGCAGATTATTCCAAAGACTGGGTGCCCTGACAGGAAAAGCCTGATTACCCTCGGTTCCCAGGGTTGGCTGATTTCCAACCTCTAGACAGCATGAAGCTATAGTAATAAGGTGGAATTCAGTGAATCAATCTAAGCATCATCAGCTTAAAGTTAATTGAATGTCTGCGACTCTATGAAAACCAACACTGACCCTGAACACCACAGCGGCTCTGCAGCTGTAACTTTAGCTAGCAGACACACTGTGTGACATACTGCACACAAACAGTTTGTGGGTTTGCTGATATTTTTTGAGCAGTTGAGGAAAACCTGCATTTTAAATTATCTGCGACTGAAAAAAAAAACATTACTTTATGCTCATGCTTCTTCTGTAGCACCAGCTAGATGCTGACCACAACTTAATGGACATCTGCACCACCAGCCCACTTTAACCCCTGATTATAATGCTATAAATTATGCATGGATTATCTATTTTGGTCTATCTTGTCATATTGTTGCATGATATGCACTGGCTACACCAGCAGGATTGTCTTTGCTACTGTTCCCTCCATGTAGGGCATGCCTGAGTAGCTGCGTCACTGTCTGGTTGGGGAATTGCACTGCATCAAACCACAAGACCCTCCAGCATGTAGTGAGAACAGCTAAAAAGATCACAGGGGTCTCTCTTCCATCTCTCACAAACATTTTTAATAACAGCTGCATTCACAAAGCTCTCGGCATTGTGGATGACCCATCTCACCCATCACATGGACTTTTTAACTCTCCTGCCATCTGGGAGGAGGTACCGCAGCCACCACACAAACACAGCCAGTCTATGCAGCAGCTTCATTCCACAAACCATCAGGCTCCTGAACTCCAACCTGAACTGTTGGACTCGGACACACACACATATGACAGACTGACACATGATGGACTGACATGCACACATGACAGCCTCTAATACACACACACATGCATACATTATAGACTTATGGGCACACACACACATTCATGTTGGACTAGGACATGCACACACATGCACACACACATACATACACACACATACATGATAGACCTTTGACACACAGCTTCTTGCACACAGCTATTTTATTGCACTACTGTGACTGCACTACTGCGACCATGTACCCTATTGCAGTTTGCACTTCCTCTGTTACCTTGCTATGCTGTTAAATGTATAAATAATGTAGATCGTCCATTGTACTGTCTTCTTACTTTATTACTTTTTAGGGTTTTTAGGGTATATATATATATATATATATATATATATATATATATATATATATATATATATATATATATATATATATATATATATATATTTGGTAAACAGGCATTTAACCTTGCTATCAGTTCCTGCAGGCTCGACATGCTGGGAACTGTCTGTTTAAACATTGGCCTTCTGCTCTGCCGCCATAAAGTGGATGCAAATTCCAGAACAAAGACCTGTTTATTAGAGGACAATGTTCAAAATTTCCCTTCCAAGAAAAAAAATTGTCGGTTGTAAAATTATTGCTTGTGGGTTGTCATGTTTATAGGTTCTTTTGTTTTTGTTTTTACAAAGTTACAGTGGCTGAAGTAACCCTATTAGGCCTAAGTCATTCATCGCTGTGAGAATTAAACCCAACCTTTAACCTCCGAATTGGATTAAAAGTCAAAATTTTAATTATTGCCAAGACATGGGAGGACAGAAGCCAAAAATCACATTTTATGATACATAGTGTTAGAGGTTAGAGCTAGGGTTTCATTTAATTGTCAGGCCTAGATCTTGCAGGGATAAAGTCTTCTTAGTTAATTCTGCATTTGAGACCTCTGAAAACTATGTTTGTTCCCAAAAGGTATCAAAATCTCAAACTCTAAATTCATACATAGAAATAAAAAAGAAAAGAAAAGCAAAGAAAGCATTTATATCCAGTTGATGTATGGAGGATGTGAAGTGAGAAGTTTTCAAAATGAAACTTCTCATCTTACCAATTCCCTAACTGTTATAAGGATTCCTGGTGATTTGTACTCTCCTTATTCCCTTTCACTTTCTGGGAAACGACGGTTTAAGAAGTGAAGCAGTCAAGACTGGAGGGCTTAGAGGAAGGAGATGAATTGCGCATCTTGTCACACTCTGATTTGTAATCAGTGCAAACATACAAGCAGGTTTTTATCTGACGCTGGGACAAATTGTTTTCACAGTGGCACACCTAGCTGCGTGCGTTGCACACATATGCACGCATAGGCTAAAGCCATGATATCACTGTTGTTTACATTTCCAGGCACGCACATACACTAATATTTTAAGCTGTTGCTCTGTTTATAGAGGACTTGTGTTGTTGTGTGACTGCATGGTGGAAGTGCGCGCGTGTGTGAGTGCGTGTGTGCATAATTATAGTATTTGATGGTGAGTTTGCATGTGTGCTAAAATTGCGGTCTCTATCCGTAGAAATGGGCCTTTTTCTAGGAACACGAAAGCGAAAGTGAGTGTGATCTGCCCACACCACATAGCAACAGGTGATGTGCGTAGCCTTTAGGATTTATGATTGGCTCTTCTCTCTATGCTGGCTATACCGCTGAAAAAAAAAATAACCCATAGATTTTTCATGGGTTTCCAAACGTATTTCAGTCTGGCTTCTAGGTCTCAAATTGTTTTTGTTGAGTCTGTAATGTATTAGGGATGCAAAATTTCAGGTTTACATGCACAGGTCACCTTATAATAACACATTTTAATGATGTGATGTTGGCATTCTCATTTGCTTCTGAAGCTTTCTTCATTGTTTTTGAATTCCTCGTCACACGTCCGTTGATTCTTACATCAAAAGATTAAGGATGGAAATCTGAAAGTAATGTTCTTGAGCAGGTTTGAGCGGAAATCCGTTGTTCAGTATTTGTACTGGCAGCTGACAATGAGATCTTTGTATTATGGTAATACAAAGCAACTGAACAAAGGACAGGACAGGCTTTCAGGTTCAAGAATATTATCTTGAAAATGTTTTGTTCTTTAACTTGTAAATGATCTGTCTGATTGAACAGTGCACGTGCCACATACCTGCATTTGGTCATGAGCATTTGCTCACTGTTTTCTTTTCCCCTCACCCCCAATTATTGTGGCAGACGGCTGCCCCTCCCCAGGCCTGGTTCTGCTGGAGGTTTCTTCTTGTTAAAAGGGAGTTTTTCCTCCCCACCATCACTTAGTGCTTACTCGTAGGGGGTAGGGGGTTGGGGGTTTCTCCCAAATACTGTAGGGTTTTTACCTTACAGTGTAAAGTGCCTTGAGGTACCTCTTGATGTGATTTGGTGATTTATAAATAAACTCAAACTAAATTGAACAGAATTGAATTCATTCCTCCTAAACTCATTTTTTTGCCCCAGCCTCATTATCAGCCCTATGAGTCCCACTCTTAACTTCAGTGTGCAGGAAGTGGTTCATTTTCAGTACTTATCATTACATCTGCTTTCTGGGAAGGGAAACTTATCAGTGTTTGGCCACTCAGGGGTTAACTGAGAAGCAACTCCTGTGGTTTAAAAATTCTTAAACTGTTTCCTATACAAAAAAAAAAAAAAATATATATATATATATATATATATATATATGGAGTCACAATTATGCTTCAAATTCCACCACTCTTCCTGCAGTGCTTTGTTTTATGATACTAGCATAAGTCTGCTGGCTCTTACAACACATGAGTCACCATGCTTGTGTGCATGATGTCGACACTGATTATACACTGCTGCAATTAATTTTCCTGATTAATTCCAATTTGGGGGGGGGGGGGGGTCATATGTGCCATTATATAATGATGTCATAACACATTTTTATGCTTAGCAAACTTCAGATGTCAGTATCAGTCTAAGGCCACAGAAAAACAATACTGGATTTTTGTTTTGTTTTTTTAAGAAAAACTGGAGTGATATATATATCCATATATATAAATATATGGAGTGAAACAAAAAGCACTGCACTGAGTAAGATTATGTTACAGTACAAGATGTTCTGTAGTCTCTTTACTAGTGTAGCACAATCTGGTAACACTTCAGCGCTATCGCTGTCACACTTCATTACATCAGAACTTGACTTGTGTGCTCATCAAGAAAAGATCATTTACTCAAAAAGCCGGTAGCAACAGGGACATAAGATTTTTTAACCTTCTGGGACCTGAGTTCTTGTTTGGGATACAACAGAGTAAAAGTTGTGCCGCTGCACTGCACGCAACATGTTATCCTTTGAAGGTACACACTCTCTTTTTCCAGTTTGTGACACACTTTTCTTTTACTACCGCTTGGAGAGTGGCTGGCAGGCAAGTTGACTTGGCCCATGCAAGCTATGGGCAATCTTAGCAACCACAGCTCAAGGAGCTTTTGCCAACCAGTGTGGGAATGTGCCCTTTTCGCTAGGGGATCACTGACTGGTCTCTCTCGGCATTACAGATGGGGCTTTAGCAATCAGTTTCACAGTTACTACCATCAACCTCCAGCAACCACTCACCAGCTGGTCACACATTATTCCCTCACAACCAGTGGTTGCCAGATTGTTGTGGAGTGGTTTCTAGAACTGTATGGCTGGGGCTTTATTCGCTTGACCCTACTGTACATTGTCACACATCCAAAATGGCAGACATGTTAATATCATGCAGTTAGTGCTCCTGCAAGGGCGTAACTTTGGGTCCAACACTGGGGGGGTTAAGCTCTCTGCCTATTTATTTATTTATTAAATCATTACTTTTCTAAAAGGATTCAGGAGATTTGGGGTTAACCGTATTAGAAATACATTGTAATGCTTTTACTATGTATTTATTTAACTTTCTTTGTATTTACTCTGCACCTTCAACGATTAAGAAAAGGCTTACATCTTTCACATTTTTTCCAACAGTAACAAATATTTGACACTTTTAGAATGTATATGACACACCTAAATTTCTCAATTTTCCAAGTGTATGTATTTACATGGTACACTATAATTTGGCTAGGAGAAATTATGACACAGTTCCACAAATATAGCCATTAGTAATTAAACAAGAGCAGTCTAAAACCCTTCATGCCATTTTCAGCAATTATGCTTAATTGTACATATATGACATTGTAAATTTTGAAATCAGGTCAAAATTACCTAAAGACAACAAGAGAGTTGCAGCTGTGTACTTAATTTATATAATATTAGAGCACTTAAAGACTGCGGTAGCTTCAAGTCATTCATTTACAAGGTGTTGTCGACCAACAATGAAAAATTGTTGGTTGTAGGCTTTTTGTGCTCTTTTCATTTTTTCAAACTAAACCCACTCCCCAGCAGCTGCTTCTTCAAGCAACCGGTAAACGCCGCCGCTTGGTAGAGAAAGCAGGTTGGGTGATACCAAGTTTTTGTGGGGAGAGGGGTGGGTTACATTACCGAATGAGTAAACATGCTAGTATTTTACCCCAAATTTATAATGAATAAAGAAAATTAACATGTTATTCATGTAAGATGTTTTTTGTAAATCGAAATGATGTGACTTTATTGGGGGGGTTATAGTGATTGGATCAGATTATTGGGGGGCTCATAACCCCCCTATCCCCCCCGCAAATTACGCGCATGTGCTCCTGTGACTGCAAAACCTCATTAAGGTGCAGCAAAGCCAATGCAAGGTCCCCAAGGTCCCCTCTGCTCTCTACCAGAAAAACCTGAAGGAGAATGTTCGGCCATGAGGTCATGCCCTGAAGCTCAAGCACACTTGGGTTGTTTACCACGACAATGATCTGAAACACACTGGCAAGTCCACCTCTGAATGGCACAAATGAAGGATTTGGACTGGCCTAGTAAACATCCGGACTTAAATCTGATTGAGATGTTTTAACATACCTTTTACAAACCCTTCCAGTGTGCCTGAATTAAAACAATTCTGCAAAGAAGAGTGGGCCAAAATTCCTCCACAGTCATGTGATTGCAGTTCTTGTAGCCAAGGGTGGCACAAACAGTTATTAGGTTTAGGGGGCAACTATCACACAGAGCCAGGTAGGTTTGGATAACTTTTTTCCCCTTAATGAATGAACTCATCATTTAAAAAACGGCATTTTGTATTGACTCATGTTATCTTTGTCTAACATCAGACTTTGTTGGATGATCTGAAACATGTTAAAAACTAAGAAAGGGGCAAATACTTTTTCAAAGCACTTTACAGTAAACTTCTCGTAGGGTTTCTGAATTAACTGAGATGCTGCAGCAGTAAGATGCAAGTATACAAAGATGATCAGAAACCTGAATACGATTATAATGTAAACAGTAATATGAATAGTCACATGTTCCAGGGTCTGCCAGGGTCTAATACGAGCAAAACCAGAAAAAGGCTCAAAATCTGAGTGCATACTGTATTTCCTGGAAACTACGTTAGATATGACCTCATGAATTGGATATAACATCTTGACTTTACTTGGCCACATTACTATGAAAACAAAGTACTTAAATACAAAGTACCCCCCCCCCCACACACACACACACACACACACACACACCTACACAGACAAAGACACAGTAACATGCTTATCGTACACAGTCCTGATCGTAATTTGAATCTTTCCCTTCACAGTCATAAGCTAACCTTTGATAAGTACACCCAGTCTTGCTCAGACGCTCACTCAAACACACCACAGACTTGTGTGGTCATCGCCTTTCCACACTGACTCAGTTAAAGCTGTTACCCCCCACCCACCCCCCACATCAGCTTGGTAATGTTTCTCACCTGATAGTAATCATAGTAATACCCAATAACCCAAAAGATTATAAATGTTAAATGTATGAGTGACAGCATCTCTGTCTGCATATCTACATCAACTTGAATCATGGGAATTTTTTTATTATTTTTTTCTTTTTGCTCATGACGCTTATTTCCACTGATCATTTCAGGCTTTGTTGCTAACTATAGGATGGTTCTATTTTAATAAAGTCACCATACGTTACACCCACTCGACATTTAACCCTTACGTGGCCTCCACGATTTCATGTGAGCTCATCTCCACGCACAAAAGTTGATTAGGTGCACCTGGAATTATGCTTTTCACTTTTAGCTTTCAGCAAAATGTAATGATGAAATGAAAGTAGCATCTGCATCATGCATTTTCTGTGAAATACTCTGCCCTTGTTTGTCCACACTGGAGCCTCGGTATGTGTGTGTGTGTGTGTGTGTGTGTGTGTGTGTGTGTGTGTGTGTGTGTGTGTGTGTGTGTGTGTGTGTGTGTGTGTGTGTGTGTGTCTGTCTGTCTGTCCAAAACCATAAAAACAGGGAAACAGCACTTCTCTGTAATAATTTGGTATTTCAGAAGAAGAGGATGTCAGTGTGCTGTTTACAGTAAATACACACACACACACACACACACACACACACACACAGTCCAGTTCTATGCACTGGATTTGGCACTGAGCTTGGATTTGATTTGGCATCCAGATCTTTAAAAAGAAGAAACAAAAAATGAAAGGTCATGCATCGTTAAGCATCGATGATGTGTTTGCACAAGATTGAGAGTTGTGATGTGCTAGTACGGTTGTGTTACTCAGTGTGAAATGTGATGATGCTGCAAAAATAATAAAAAGCTGATTGTTATAAATGTCAAAATTTCAGCTTGATGATACAAGGCACAGTCACGCTTAAATTCACAAGTGGGCACGAGTCGCAGTAGAAACTCACAAGTGCAAATGATAAGGTGCATGTTGGCCGAGTTCTAGCTGCTGTAGCTGCTTACATATAGAAGTACTTGTATTGTGCATGCTGCGTTGTTGTCATATTTTGGTAGGCTTTTTTCACAACAGCCATTTTGATATGATACAGGTGTTCCTAGTCCTTTTGAAATAGGATTAATTACACCTGTACTGTGCGACAGAATGTTTGCTTTGGCACTGTCATTTAAAAGGTGGCAGTCATGTAGCCATTTTTCAAACAGGAGACAAAGATGAATACAAGCTTGAGGCAAGACTTTGTTTGATGGCTGTGTTTTGAGGGAATCTGAAAACATTTGGGGAAATATGCATATTTGGTCATATTATGGTCACCACATTGTTCGTGTTCTTGTGCGCCAGCTGTGACGCCCCTCTGCCTCGTCCTCATTTATAGTGGCGCTGGACTCACAGCAGGCTTTTCCTGAACAATAAGTGTCGCCACTTAGAAAAAAAACCCCCTCCACATCACTGCTGGTATTGGAGTATGGGGAGATTTTCCTCAGAGTTTTCTCCAGAAAGTCTCATTTTTCTATAATCTGGGAATCTCTGAGCTCCTGCACTTATACGTCACTGAAATGCCAACACGATGAAACCCTGGTGTCTTCAACTCAGCCAGGTTACTAAAATCAAGAGGCGCACGACAAGCCCAAATGGTACGAAAGGGTGGCACACACCAGCTGTTGTGATGTCACCTTTGGCATTCACGAGGGCAACAACAGTGTGCATAAACCAGGTGTGACACTGAAAGATGTAAAGTTAAACCACTTGTGAATCGCAAGTGGTTAGCCAATGAGCATCCAGGGTTTCACAGGGAACTCCACACCAGGCTTCAGAATTTGACATCAAAGTTGCTGCTTCCATCTTTTGTATACAGTCTTTGTGCTCTTTTTGTGTGACAACTTCGATGATGTGTTTCGCAGTGCAGACCAAAAGGAGCGCAGAGATCTTCCTCACACAGCTGTAAACACAGCAAGAAGAATCACAGCCTGAAGGAAAACCTCCACTGTCTTCTTGGTGCGACCCATAGATGGACTCACAGTCCTTTTAATTTTCCTTTTACAAGCACAGGACAGTCAGTGTCACACCTATGCAAACGATTATTTCTGTTCTTGTTTCTGGAAACTGGTCCAACCCTCCCTCATGTTTCTTCTGTCACTGCACAAACTGATAGCGCTATAAATGCATAATCTGATAACCTGATAAAAATCTTTTGCGGTAACTAAATATAAAGTAATCAATTAAAATTCTTTAGGGCAAACAAAATGTGTTTGTTAATACAAGAGTATATGCATTCTCTGAGGTAATTCTCCCCTTAAAACAGACACTCACAAAGAAATAAAAGCATATATTCCAATAAGATGGGTGAATGACAGAAACCACCTTCTTCTCTTGTGAATGAACTATTATTCCCTGCCTTCCCTTTCATGGCACTTTTTTCTTGATATAATGAGAGCGACATTGGTTTTTAGCATTGTTTTAGATCCCCAGCCAGTTGACAGTTGACAGTTACCTGCTTCACAGCCTGACAGCTTAAACACTGACAGCACAAAGTCTTAGTCACATATTATTCACCTGGGATGCATGTGTGGTCCTGTGGCATTGTTTAGTGAATTACCTAACTAATACTTGCAATTCACTCAGGCCTACATGTGATACATATGCAGCTGTCAACTCTTTGCTGTGGTAAACAAAAGAAACCAAGAGATTACCTGCTGAAATATAAAGAATCCTACACACAGACAGCCTTACAAAAAGAGCTGGGTGTTTCCTCAAAGTACACGTGCCCTTTAGGAGTGGTGCCATCAGCCACGGTGGAGCCTTTATGAGTGATAAATCACTATAATTAATAACTGCAGTATTTACTGTGGATGTGTGTTTTTGAATGTGCAGCTGAATCCTGTTTGGTTGGGTGTGAATAGACACCCAACCAAACTGAAATATCACTCCCTAGTCAATCATAAGGAAGAGTTTAATCGGACATTCCGAGTGTAATGACTGTATTTTAACCAGCTATTAATCATCCAATAACATTTACCCTTACCTTTGAACAAATAAAAAATAGATACATGGTTACTTATTGTATATTATTTCTAAAATTTATTTAGTTTACAAAATAGTTTTTCTCAGCGTCTGTGACCTTGTCTATATGAATATATTCTTGGGAAATTCAAACCTACAGTACATATTACATTACTGTCAGGTCAGTAAGCAACAGAGTACAGCTATGAAGGAAGGTAACAAATATGTGGCGTTGTCTCCCTCTAGTGGCAGAAAACAAAAGTCTCAAAACAATGAGTGCCAATACATTTTATTTTATTTTATTTTATTATCTTCGTGGAATTACTTTGCTGTTTCACTGTTTTTAATTGTAAGAATGGGATAAATAGTAAAAAATTGTGAATCGTGAGAAAATGCAGCAAGGCATAAGATAAGATCAGTGGATTGGTGCACAGCAAGAAAAGGTGAAAAGAGGAAACCTGGCGCATGGCAAAAGGTTCCCAGCTACAGAAATTTTACAGTATTAGGTTAGCACAGGATGGATGGATGGAGGTTAGCACAGTATGGTTAGCGTGAGCAGCTTGAAGCCACTAGAGTGCGCTATTTCGTCATTTTGGATCAAATTCTTGAGGTGCGGAGAAATGAAAGAGAAAGCAGGAAGACATACAGCGGATGAGAGAGCGAGAGCCAAAGAGAGAGAGAGACAGGTCATAATAAGGTGCTGTGTGGGTGTGTTTGCTAGATGAGATGGAGATCACCACCAGGCTGGAGGTAGAAAGTCTCTCACTATTTTCTCCCTCAGCTTTTCTCTCTCTCTTTCTCTCAGTTTTCCTCCATCTCCATCTCTCTCTTTTCTGTCTCTCCCATGAGATGCAGTCTTTCTATATAAATAGCAGTACTGTACGCAGTGTAATCAGCCTTTTTTTTTTTTTTCCTCGTTCCACATCACACATTTGATGTTCTGGGATCAAGGCTTTCTTCAGAGGAGCAATTAGCATCAGTATATACCGTATGTACAAGTATATTCTTGAGTGGGCAGAGAACATATCACAGAATGTGCTTTCTACCATAAGAAACTCCCAGCGTGTTACTATCTCTGTGTAATATCTGTCTTCAGAGTGGATCATGTGAAGGTTCTGTAACTTTTCACACCAACTGCGAGTCAGGATAGGCACACTCAGGGTTGTTATAGACCTTTTATGTCCCTGCTTTGGTGAAAAGGTGAGCTTGCATCCCATGAAAAAAAATGTCTGATGCCTCCAACAGTTTGGTTGAGTGCCTTTTGTTGAGGGCACCTGAATGCCGACCCTCTGTGCATGGTATTATCTCCCGGTGAAGCTCCTCTCCAAAAAAAAAAAAAAAAACCAAACAAATAAAAAAAAAAAAAGAAAGTGGAAGGAAGCATGTGCACAAGAAGAAAAATGTTGTTTACATCGTCCCCAGGCCAGTGGTGGGAGTAAGCAGCAGCAAGAAGAAACACATAGTGTGAGGGGAATTGGCTGATCCAGTGTGGGAGAAAAAGGGAAAAATGTGCAGAAAAATACAACAATAAATGTGAGATGTTCTCCAGAAAAACACTGTTTTCTGCGCTTCTAGCTTTGGCCGGCTTGCCAACACAGGTGTGCTGGTACAATAAGGTGAATGCACACACCCACGAACAGTTTTACATCTAGTGGCTAATCCACAGCTGGATGAGCACATATTGGTCTTTTCTTTGCCAGAAACAATATGATTTCAATGCCTGTGTGTGGATCTGCCTCGTGTACTGTATGTGTAATATGGTCTAACAGATGACTTTTAGCAGTGCATTGATTCATATTAGTCCATATTTGTATTCTTTATTAATTGCAGTTGCTTTGTCTGAATAAGAAGTGATTAAGTGATTGTTGCTTCTCTTATTATAGTGTTTTGGCCTTGATTGTTTTGGATGTGCGGCATTGTGTACATTTTCTTAATATCACTTTTTTCTGAGTTTATTTTTAAGTCTTGAAAGTGAGATTCGCATTTCGCTAAGAATTAAGTAGAGCTCACTTATTTCATCAGTGGATTACGTTCACATGACTTATCCCTTATGTTAGTGTCCTGATCAGTCTGAGTGCTGCACACTTACAGTAAATAGGTCTGTCAAGCTCTTCATTTTAAATTGAGTTGATTTTTCAAAGGAAAGCCTGCATAGTACCTTTTACAGTGTGATGACTAATGGCTTAAACAAATGTGCACGACTATAATTTCCAGCTGTCCTTCATGACAAACTCACAGAAATCTTGGAAAGTTTCCTTGCAAATCAGCTTAGCTGAGCAATTAACAGTTTGTTTTTTTTTTGTTTTTTTTTTATACATGTTACTGAGAATAATCTCTGCATGCTCAAATGGCAAAATTTCCAAGATACAAACCATCAAGTGACCTTTTCCCTCTGGAACTCGTTTAGGGTTTTAATGTGCATGTTTGGGTGTGTACATAATTGGTACTTATATAGCACCTTTCTACTCTGAGCACTCACAGCACTTTTTACTACAAGCCACATTCACTTATGCGCAAATGCATTCGCGCATCACTTCATTTTATGCCTGTAAGCACTTTCTAACTATCACCCACACACACACACACACACACACACACACACACACACACACACACACACACACACACACACACACACACGAGGGCACTTCAAGTATGCGGATCGGAGGAGTTCGAATCGCTGACCGTCTGATTGGTGGACGACCCACTCTGCCTCCTGGGTCACAGCTGCCCTATCTCGAGAGACACAGAGCTGCCCGCGTTCTCTGTTTTGTAAGGCTTGAAACAGAGAGATTTTAGTCTTGTGCACAGCTCCTGAGCTGACCTGTTTGCGCTGCTCAGAGGGAGTAAACAAGATTTCTGGCAGGTTCCTTGGCCCCATTACTAATGCGGCCATCACCCACGCCAATCAATCAGAACTGGTATGTTTGTAAAGAAGCACAGCTTTCTGCGAAGCATAATTTACCAAATCATTACACACTGAATCTGAAACCATTAATTGGATCAATCTTGCCTCAAAGTCGAAGTGCTCAGTTCGATGATTTGAATTCTGGCCTTAGCTGTTACCCATCTAGAGAGGCTAGATAAAGATTCAAATCAGCGGAAAGATAACACTCTAATACAGTGTGTAACTGACCTCAAGTTCATTAATTGTTCTCGACCTGAAACAGAAAGCTTGTTTCTTATATAAGCACTACCATAACAATGAATACGCACACACGCACATGCTGTAAAAGTCAATAACACTGCAGACGTCATTTACATAGATCACCCCAAAGCTGCAAGTGCTGCTGGAGGTGTCAAACAGGAACACTACAGCTGTACACCCATGCAGATTCAACAACGGGTTTAAGCAGAGTACAGTGCAACAAACACATTCATTTAACCACACACAGACACACAAACAGGCATGCACCCAGCCAACGAAAAAGAGAGAGAGAGAGAGAAGTGCAAATATGCAAATGCGGTGTGAAAGCAGAAGAATGTACTCGCTGTGGTTTCGGATCAATGATGTTTGAGCTGTATTAACCACCCTTAAAATGAGACCGAGTGAGAGGTTGAGGGGTGCAGAAAAAAAAAAAGAGAGAACGACAGAGACCAGATTAGAGCTGGAGATAGAGTGAGAGAGTGAGACACCAAGGAAAAGAAGAACGTGGTAACTCATCAGAGACAGACAAGTTGCATAAGAGAGGTAATTGTGCCTGTAAGTGTGGGTTTGCCACATACTTACCTTTAGCTAAACATACCTGTGTTTATGAGCGTGCCGTTATGTGTGTGAGTGTGTGTGTGTGGGCTGCCTAATACAGCAGGACTTATTCCCTCTGCAGACCGGCTGGTATAGGCCACAAAGAGTGTGTGGGAGTAGATAGACAAAATGTGTTTATATGCATGTAAGGGTTATAGCTTCAAAGTGTTGTACTTGTGCTAATGGCTGACCATTTGCGTAAGCGTGTGCGTATGTGATAATGACAACCAGGGCAGATAATGCAGAGATGAAAGTATAAGGTTTGCAGTACATGAAGGTGCAGGGAAAACAAATCAAAAGAACTGACTGGATACAAGTGATCAAAACTCAGTGCAGCAAAGCGTCTAAAGCAGCCCAGTTAATGTGCGAGCTTCTGCATTTGTGGAAACTGCATTAGAGAGCTTTCCGCACTGTAGTCAGGAGATGATGAGGAAAAACAACAGGTTTATATAACAACTCCCTCCCTTTGTGGAGGAAAAAGATGGAAACAAACAAAAAAAAGGGCCTAGGAATTAGGAGAGGAGAGCCGCTCGGAGACAAAAAGGCCGAAGATGGAGCATAGAGATGTAAAATTAGTATATTAAATATAGAGGGGGGAATCAGCAGAGAATTGGGAACATGGGAGATATAGTTTGGAATATTGAATATATCCAAGAAAGATAAAGAAAATATAAAAACGCCAAGAGAAACGGCGAAAGTGCTTGTAGCTCACAGATCTATTTCTGATCAGCGTCTGTGTTTCCTCAACAAAATTCTACTTGTGTTTCAATCAGCTGTTCCCTACATTTTTCAAAATGCTTTTCAGTAAAGTCCAGAAAAAAAATCCTGAGTCATTAAAAGCAACACAAGCAACACACATATTTTAAGACTTTATTTTTTTTTTAAAGCACAAGTAAAGTTAACGATGGCGTCCTTTTAGCTGTGACAGTAGGCCACACCATTATTAACGTGATGCAGTTACACCTTTATGCAGTGGACTGCTGTTATATTTCTGATGCACACTGTGAAATGGTGAGTGCTGACATTTAACATTTTAGGCAGCGCAAAAGATACTGTAAAAAAAAATTCTGTGTTAGCAGAATAACTTTATCTAATTTGTCTCTAATCAAAAGAAAAATTCAGACTGTATCTGTGTGTGCCTGCAGCACTGGTGCTGCGGACAGCAATATCACCCTGCGGTTAGGTGGCACACGGCTTAATTAATGGCCAGATGCCTGTAAAACCAATGTTCATACGGAAGTCCCATAGATTTCTTCGCTTATCTTAGTCATCCTGTTTAAACTAATTGTTTGTCTTGTGCACACATGGTTTTTGAGAATCAATGGAGACCTGGAGGCTGCTATTTGGAGTATGAATGCTGTAGAACTGATGGGGTCAGGCCAGGGTAACCCTTAGGGAGAATTAAGCCAGCAGCTGGCATATACACTAAAAAACAACAAATAAACCAGAGTCAAAGTGGCAGAAAAGCATCTGCTTACCACACAAATGGAACAGCAAAGAGGCGTATGCTAAGGCTCGACTGGATGATGAGGTGCAGGTGGGCCGACAGGTGGTTGCTATCTTGAGCAAGCAACATCATTATCATGTGCAAACAAGTTAATTATGTTGTATGCACAAGTTATTTTTTTTAATGTGTGCAAAAGATAATTTGCTGCAAAATTATATCAACGCCTATGACTTCAGATGCCATATTGTCCAGCAGAGTCACCATCATCAGTAAGGCACCGCAAACGTGAGGTTTTCCAGGACTTATCCTAATACAGGTGCATGTGAGAACACAGATCCCACCTTCAACCTGCCATCAGCTTAGTCCAAAGTCTGTGTGGTGCCAGATTGTGCTGATGTGAGAGGAGACCAGCTAATATTCCTGTGTATTCACTGCCAGATAGTGGGTGTCATGTGTGCTGCCTCTTGCGCAGTCTGTCCTTATATTGAGCTAAAGCTGATGCTCTGATTCTGCTGGGGGTTTTTTCCCCCCATTGTACTACTAGTAATAATAATAATAATAATAATATAATAAAAAACTTGTTCAGTCTGTTTTAGTGTGTTGGATTGAGATGTATGTGGGGGCAAGGGTAAAATAAAAAAATGCCCCAGCTGTGATTGGAGAATGGCTGTTGTGTAACAAATTATTTTGGCTCCAAAACTGTGACGTACTGAAAGTCTGAAGGCATACAAGCAGCACAGCCTGACAAGTTAAAAATTCTCTGACCTTTAGGGGTTCCGTATGTTCCCATTAGCCTCAATTGTATTTTGTTTTTACTAGTTATTAAAGTGTGTGTTAACATGCCATCATGCAGGCTATGGAGATTTCTTGGGTCTTGCTAAAGAGTTGACTGCCATAATGGATGTGATACAACCACGGGTCATGAGGGAAAAATGTGCATTCCCTATCTGTCAAAAACCTCCTTATGATCGCCTTGTTCACAAGCAGATTGCTGCAGTTTGCACAGAAGATGCTGACTCATCAGAAATGGTGAATGTTCTCCTTCAAAATAAAAGTTGTGACTCAGAACTGCAGGCAGCATGGTGCAAATTTTACTTTGAAGGTGAACTTTGTCCATTTCTGGCTTGCATCACACTTTTTAAAGTTTTACTACCGCTCGGCTAGTAGTTATCAAGTGTTTGCAAAAAAGTTGGTGTCTTCCATGCAAACTACTGGCAACCGCGGCAATCTGCTAGTGACCAGAACAATCACAAAGAGGTTTTAGCCAACCGTTCGGGAATACACATTTTTCTCTAGCCACTGGTGGTTGCCAGGGGTTCACTGACTGGTCTCTAGGTCAGTGTGAATGGGGCTTTAGTGAACAGAAATTCAGTAGCAGCTATAAAAAAACCCTGCTCTTTAAAGAGAAAAATATGCAGTATATTGTTAAATATCGGCCATTTAGGCCGATTTCAGACTTGCCTGTATGCTCTTTCTAGCTCAGAAGCCCCCAGGAAAAGATCCTGCATTTATGAAACTGAAAGAGGCCGATGACTTACCTGTAAAGTGAGTCACTTACAGTGCATGCATGCAGTACAATAGACTGATTCAGTTAGACCTACTCACAGGTTATGCTCATGTCATCTGATGCCTGGCATCATAGCAAATGAAGCTGTCATTATTTTACAGTCTGCCAGCTGTTGAGGTGGACAGTTATGTAAAAATGCAAGTAGGTGTGCTTCTAACGGCAAAGGTTGTATGACTGTGAAAGCCCGGTAGCAGGAGGCAGAAAGGTTATAAAAAGAAAAACTTAATTTCAGCTGGCAGCTAAATCTACAGCAATCTTCCAAATGAGGAGACCTGAATGGACTGAACATACTGTTATCTGTCCTACAGCTAAATCAATCACATCTAGGTCATTTTAGCCAGCTGACTGTGTGCGTGTGTGTGTGTGTGTGTGTCTGTGTGTCTGTGTTTGTGTGTGTCTCTGTGTGTGTCTGTGTGTGTGTGTTGTCTACCTATCTTAGTGAGGACTAATTTGAGTTTTAGACCATCAGAGCAAAGATGTTTTAGAAAATGTGGAACCTTTTGGACAGTTCTTTGGGTGTAATATGGGCTGGGGTGAGGCACTTGTTAGAGTAGGTGTTAGAGTAAGGGGCTAGTGAAGCATGCATGCAGACATGCATGAACTGTTTGGGGTGGATCCCTGTCCTGAATTCAGATTCTGTGGCCTTAAGGTTGATCCTACTACTATATCTCATGTTTATGCATATTTCTTTGATTTGTGTGCTGTATGTAAATGTAGAATATATAAAAAATTGACCATGCTGATGTCCTGCTTCCCATATTCATCCCTCTACAGTTGCAGCAATGCAGGTGGTTTACAGTTTCTTGCTTCTTTCTATGAAGCATCACATTGGATGGTGAAATGAAACAGAAAGTCACATAATTGATGGGTTTCATTCCAAAAATACCTTGAATGTATCGTGGAAAACTTTGTGGCATGAAATTCATCCAACAGTCGCAGATGATGATCCTTCAAAATCCCTTTGAAAGCAAAAGTCTTAAGATGAGTCACAACTCAACAACTGTGCTTGGTTTCAATGCCAGAACTCAGACTCTAGGAGAAGAGAGTCTGTGTTTTTTTCTTTCTTCCCCAAATGCTGAGATCTCCTTTTGGAAACGAACACTTCAGTTTCAAATATTTAGAATCGTTCTTTGTGTTTACTGATGTCTCTGTGTGATATTGGTGATGGAAATGACATTTTTTTCCTGGTTTTCCACATGCGGTACTTGCATAACCTGCAGCAAATACAACTTGAGGTTAAATGTGATGTGAAAGTCTTGCACTTACATGTTCTGCTCTGTTATGTTGACGGTTCTTATACAAACACCGCAATTGTGCACAGTTCTTGTAGATATGAGCACGGGAAACAATAAAATGTTAAATGAGAGCAATGAGTTTATCTATGCACAATCTACTTGTCAGAAGGTGTTTTTGTTGCTTGTTTTTTTTTTTTTTAATGAATATAGAAACATGAAGAGTTCAGATGCAAAACCCTCTGAATCTGCCTGGACACTTTTCTTTTAAAAGAGCATTTTTTTTTTTTTTTTAATCTGGATCTTATGGAAAAGTTCATGAATTTCATTTCACAAGTGAGGTGAGGTGCTTTTTTTTTTTTTAAAAAAATGTAACTATAGTAATTTACCTACTTTTTTAACAATAATGTTTTGTTTTGTGGCAAAACCAGCTAAATCTTCAGTCCGTCCTCTGCCCAGTGTGAATGAAGGCAAAAGGCCCAAATATTAGACTATGATAAAGTGCGCTCGGAGCACACGGATCCTTCTGCTGGTTCACCAATGGAAATCTTGTTACGACTTTTACTTCCTTTAGTTAGACAAGTTCAACACAAAACAAGACTAGACTCACCTTCAGTTGTGTTGACAATGTGATCACCACCAACAAAAGCAGTGCAACACAGTGCTGAAAATACTTGAAGTCACGTGGGCTGATCTTGTATTCTGATTGGTTCCAGGGACATGGAGGCTTTTGCGGGCAATGGGAAGTGGTGTTTTGAGGCTTTTGATAATTCAGACTAGTCAAAGATGGGTATTTAATGGGTTATCAACACGATTGATTGGTGTATAGTACTTGTCGAAAGGATTCCGTAAATATCATTATCTCATTTTTGACAGAGTTGACGTTCACTTCCATAAGATACGTACATTTACCCTCCATTTTATTGGGTATACATGCTCAACTGCTTGTTAATGCAAATAACCAGCCCATCATGTGGCAGCAACTCAATGTACTTAGGCATGTAGACATGGTCAGCACAACCTACTGAAGTCCAAACATGGCAAAATGGACTGGAAAAAAGTTGTCTGGTCTTATGACTCATGATTTCTGCAGCAACATTCAGATGATAGGGTCAGAAACAACATGAAAGCACAGATCCATCCTGCCATGTTTCAGCGGTCCAGGCTGCTGGTTCTGTAATGGTGTAAGGGATATTTTCTTGGCACACTTTGAGCCCCATCCCTTTATGACCACGGTGTACCCATCTTCTGATGACTGCTTCCAGCAGAATAACACGCCGTGTCACAAAGCTCAGATCATCTCAGACTGGTTTCTTCAACATGACAGTGAGTTCAGTTCAGAGTCACCAGATCTCAGCCCAATAGAGCACCTTTAGAATGTGGTGCAACAGGGGATTCAAATCATGGGTGCGCAGCAACTGTGTGATGTGATCATGTCGATATGGACCAAAATCTCAGAGGAATGTTTCCAACACCTTGCTGACTCAAGATACTGAGGTGATGCCAAGAAGAATTAAGACAGTTCTGAAGGCATAAAGGGGGTCCAACCTGATACTACAGTAGCAAGGTGTAACTAATGAAATGTCTGGTGAGTGTAAATATATCATTCATCAGAGGTTTTTATCACACTGCCCCATTGTGGAAAATATTAGTTATCAGGAATACATTGTTTTAACTTAATTTTCCTATCCTGTTTTGCTAAAGTTTGACATTAGCAACACAGTCAACAAAGGATTTCTTACTGGACTCCAGGGAAAAATAGCAGCAGTGTTATTGTAGGCTACATGTGGCCATTGCTGGATAAATTTGAAAAACTTTGAAAAGTCCCATTTTTGATGAGACACAGTGAAGTCAGGCTAGTAGGTGTTTTCATTTTGTTTGTCTTGTTATTTGTGCTAAACTATTAACAGTGTTTTACTTGTTTTATTCTAGGAAATGACAATCGATATCACAGTATGAAATTACAACTAGGTCAGAGGACCTATCCGCTTATCCCACACTCACTAATTTTCACTTGGAAACCTTTTATATTTTAGACTATGTAAAGTGCTTTGCTTCTATAGGAGGTGCAAGAGCAAATGAGATATATTAATAGCTGACGTTCCTCTCTCTCTCTCTCTCTCTCTTTCAGTTGCTGTCAGAGCGCTCAGAAGAAAAGGAGGAAGCAGAGGGAAGGCAGTGCAGCAGCAGCAGCCGTCTACTCAACCGGAGGACAAAACAACTTATTTAGAGAGAGAAAAAAAAAAAAAACTACCGAAAACTATCCGTTAGCTGATCCCAGTACCGTCAACAACACCTCTTCTCGGGGGGGGGGGAAACACACGAGGAAAGACTTTTGCTGCTCCAGAAAGCGTCTGTTTCGAGCACCGGCAACTTAGGTAGTTCAGTTTAAAGAAAGGCAGCTGCTCAAACACTCGGAGAATGGCAGACTCGGCGGCGGCCAACAGTGATGGGGAGGACGGACCCCGCCAGCCCATGCGTGGCTTCGCGCGCCAGGGAGCTCTCCGGCAGAAGAACGTCCACGAGGTGAAGGACCACAAATTCATCGCGCGCTTCTTCAAGCAGCCCACCTTCTGCAGCCACTGCACCGACTTCATCTGGTGAGGAGCGGGCACGGGGATGGACGCAGGGTTTTTCCCCCAAAAAATGTATTTCACTTAAGTCACTGCTCGTGTTGGTGTTGTTAATGAAGAAGGTACATGTGTGTTCTGTTGCAAAGATAACACTTAAAAAAAAAATCAGGGCTACGGTAAGTGAGTGGACAAAAAGATGGGGTAAAAGGAAACAAGTTGAGAGGATTGGTGATATGTTAAAGAAAAAAAAACCAATAGATTCCAGCATTTTATATCATTATGTTACAAAAACAAAATTTAAAAAGTGGGAGGAAGACTGCTCTGGATTTAGTTTTCCCAAATAAAGACCGATTTCCGTCTTATATTTATACTTGTTGATACTATATGTGTAAGATAGGGCAGAGAGGAAGCTAGAAAAATATGTGGGTAGCACAAAGTTTAAAAAAGGAATAGCTGCAGACCACTCTTTGGTGCTATTAAGTAGGCAGAGGAACTGAGAAAGGCTGAGAAAATAAGGCAGGAGAAAAAAAAGCAGTGCGAAGCAATGAAGTGCTGCCAGCAAGGATAACCTGAGTGGTAACAAGAAAGTCTTGCCGCTGACACAACTCCAGCCTTCCGCCGCCTCCTGCTCCTTCTCTTCCTCCTGCAGCTTCTTCTCTCAGTCACCTGTGCAGACATGTCACCCTGCAGCCCACCAGGGTTTACTCCGGGGCTATTAAAGGAATTTTGAGCTCTAGTTTGGCCTAATTTATCCCGTTTAGTATCTGCGCTATTCCCTAAACGGATGTTATTTAAGTCCTGCGTCAAGCTTTTTAAATTTGTCAATAACTGAACTATCTATCTATCTATCTATCTATCTATCTATCTATCTATCTATCTATCTATCTAGGTCAATAAGCATAATGAAAAAGAACAATGAGAGCACTGATTTCACGCCCTGAGAGATAATCTATTTGTAGTCACAATCAGCTGGGCAGTGTGTGTATGTCCCTGCGGGAATCCCAGCATTTCCCATACCACTGACTAGGTGTGGCTGACCATTATGCCCAGGGGCATTTGCAGCCCCTCCCAGCAGAACAGCATGTGTCATTGTCAGCGTGCGACCTCAGTACCTGCCCAGTAAACTGTTCGTACAATAATCAAATAACCTCTCTGCTTGCATACCTCACTGCCGTGCGTGTGTGTGTGTGTGTGCTATTTTGGAAGGAAATGGCACACCGTTTTAAACGTTTGCCTCCATGTAAATGTCTTAGGGTTAAGCGATAGGGTTTCATAGTAGATTCCAGTTTTTTTAAAAAACGTTTTTCTGTGTGTGCGCACGCGTACGTGTGTGCGCGCGCACGCTTTATAACTTGTTCTGTGTTCTCTTCACAGGGGTTTTGGCAAGCAAGGATTTCAGTGTCAAGGTAGGACAATTAAATTCACACACACACACACACACACACACACACACACACACACACACACACACACACACACACACACACACACACACACATTATTTGGCAGCAAGCCCCCATGAATGAAAATTTTGTTGTCCCTTGCGTACTTCTCTTCAACTTTGCACTGACCTTCTCCTTATTTCCGTCTCTCTTGTCTTACCAGCTTTCTTTACATGCATCCTTTTCTCCAGTTTTCATTTCTTCTTTCCCAGAATATGAGAATATTCCAAGCTCTTGTTTGACAGGGAAACATCCACTGAAAATGTGAATTAAACAACAGTCTTTCGCTGTGTATTTGGTGTTGTTATTAATATGGTGCAGTTTATCACATTATTGTACCATTTCCAAAGCTCATTCGTCAGCTAAAAAGTAGCTCAACAGGCCAGTCAGTCTCCCTGCTGTACAATTAATCCAAAGCACAGCGGTCTAAAGTCCTAGTATGTTTAGATTTAATGAGAATGAAGAATAACACCTTGAATCTCCAGGAGTAAAAATGAAAGCTGATGAACAGGATCTTTGTTGAAAATGTCCAATATGTTGTGTAAATAAAGCTGTAGACTTGGCTTATCTTTTAAATCAATTAACCTGATACTATGTTTCTGCTTTTTAATATTAGTGAGGAAAGAGCATATGGGTAAGAGCATAGTGGAATAGAAGCTGAACATGTGGAAGTGGAAGCAGGACTTGTCTGATAAATTCATGAAATGAAACATTGTGCATGTACAGTTATAGACAGCAGGAAGGTGTTCAAGACTCAGGAAATACATTCTGCTTATTATGCCTGCAAAGTCACATCAGAAAGGCAATTCTTTTGTCACATTTTATTTTGTGTCTGTATCAGAAAAAGTATGTAGTTTGGTGTCATTTGACGTATCAGACTGAAAAAACTCGGTCTCCTAAAAGCAAGGGAGTAACGCATTAGCCTTATTTCTGACTTTCTATGTTGAGGTTGACATTTGAATTATATGCAAAATAAGGGTACTTATTTGCTTTTCACCCCTGACAATTTATCTTTCTTCTGCACTTTGTCCATCACCTACTGTACGGCGGACAGATTCGGTATCCGCTTTGCAGCCTTTGCCACAGGAAACGATATAAGCTACCAGAGGAATGTGACAAAAATGTGGAGGTGCTTTTGGCATTTATATTTTTCAATTTGTTTGAAGTCTGTGTTTTTTTCCACTGTATTAACTGCCAACTGGATGCTCAAGGATTTTCACGTCTCCTAGCAACAGTGAAACATTCAGACGCAGCCCTCTATATGCTGTGGGATGGAAGAGGTGTGCTTTAACATAGCAGCAGGTTATCTGGTAATTGTCCCATGTGTATGTGTAATGGGTCGATAATATTCTTGGAAGAAATGTTGCACTGTAGGGGCTCCTGAATGCCTCTGGAGACGAAGGAGTGTGTGGAAGGTGTGTGTTGGAAGCACCTATATATTCTAGTACCACAGCTTGGAGAAGATTAGTGGATACATGGATGATTAAAAGGAAAAGATGAATGATTTTTACATTCATATTGATGCACAAAATAACATGGGTGTGTGTTTGACATGTGTGGTTGTGAGGGAGTGACTTAGAGCTCACTCACAACCACAGTTTGCACTTTCCTTCTGTCAAGTGTGTGGATGTTTTGTGTGTCCTGAGTTGCTCTCTGACCCATTTGTCCGTCTGGAACAGGGTATCACTTCCTTAGAGCTCAGGGAGAAAGGGAATTCCTTTGCAAGGTCACGCGCACGTATACATGCACACAAAGACATCCACACACTGGCAGCGAGTTAAGAGATCAGGGTTTAAGTTGCCTCTTGGCTTTGTGTGGTTGTGGTTCTTTGACAGACACGTACACACAGTTTTTGGAGAATCAAATGGAGGGAGTTCATGTGAAGTCAGCCAAATACGCCATTCAGAGTGCCTTGCAGATTTTTTTAGAGAGATTTTTTAAAGAGAGTTTACTAAAGAAAGCGTTCTGGATGTTACGGTAAAGAGAGAAATGGTATTTATGGCAGGCATGCCTTTCAAGGATCGATCGCTGATCAATCATTATCTGTATGCATGAAGCTCTTCCATATCTTGTGAGAGCTGAGTGGGCATGGTGTATATGAATTGATGGTATTCGTGAAAGCCTCAAACATATCCTGTCTTCATTTTCATGTTTGACTGATTTTTATTTCTCCTCACACAACTCCATTGATCACTTCTTTCTTGCCTCATGATTCTAGTCTCATAGACTGTCTGACCTTTGACCATACCTGACCATTTATCTCTAAATGATATAGAGGGTTTAGAGATACTATATTAAATACTTATTTATTGCCGTTGTTAGCCTGATGAGCTGCAAAGCAAATGTCAAGATGATAATCAGCCTGTAGCTGGTTTTAAAGAACAACAAAGCTAACCAGCAGCAGTTTGTGGTAGCACTGCGGTAGCATTTATGATCACAAAGGATGTGATGTAGCTTCTGCTTCTTATATGATCAGATAGACGTTTAAATTTCCTGACAGTTAGCTGATGTGATGCGTATCAAAGATAGCTTCAAGTGCTTTTAGGCATTTAATGTTTTTCTGTCTACATGTTGTCTACATGAATGAACATGCTGTCAGAAGCCACCTAAAAATATCTCGACTCATTTTTTTTTGTTTCTTTTTTGAGAACTACATTTGAATAATGTGCAGTACGATTTGAGTTACTTCCCTTGCGTTCCCTCTCAGTAACGTGTTTTATTTTACTCTGGGCTGCATCGTGAAACAGTACCACGTATTTTACTACACTGGTGATGGCTGTGAGCTCAGTTTCAGTGCGATCTCAGCTGTCCTTGGCTATGATTATAGCTATGACATGTTTGTTTTCAATCAGTGGGACGGCTGATTTAGAGTTCTGCGGTGAATTTTCGTGGCGCCTACAACAGGACACCATTGTCAGAATTCATGCTTGTGTGTGGTGCGTTGTGTGTTAATTACCTTGTGGCTGTGTCCCAGTGTTTTATATGTGGTGCCAGCTGATGGAAACAAATAAAATGCTTTGTTGTGTCTTTGTTGTGGTCATTTATTTTTTATTTGTTTGTTTTTCGGCGGCAAGTATATTTGTCCACTTTTTTGTACGTTCCCTCATGTCCATCCTGATAGTTTCAGCAGGCATTTGCAGATATTTGTGATTCCTTATATTGATGCTATGATTATTGTTCCTTATATTGAGATGATGATTGTTATTCTCTCACTGATAAACTGAAAACCTACCCAGAAACACACTGGAAGAATCAATGGTACTGAACAGGCCAATCACAATAGTTGCATCAGTACTACATGTAGTTACATTTCTAGGGACGTGTACATCAGAATATGCCATAGGTTACATCGTAGGGTTTCAGAGGGGTTTGCGGTTACGATGTAGCTATGGTGTAGAATATCAGCTAAAGGAAAAATCCCCAGGTAGGATTTCAGAGGGCTTGCAGCTGTGATATACCTATAATGTAGATTTAACACAGAAGGATGAATCCCCTGTAACACTGAGTAAATGCATTGACTATAGTTATCACCACTGGAAGGCACTGCAATCACTGGATATAAGATATTCATAGCCTCCGGGAGCCTGTACGACGAAGCAGCATATCCAGGATATCTTTTCATTATCTGGTTTCAGTCACCCTAACACTGGCAAGCCCACGAGTGGTCATCACACACAAGTAGTTATCAGCTTCCAGAGTTTCCCATATTAACTACAGGAAACACATAAAACAGTTGATGTTTACATGATAAGGCCCATCAATAAAATGGGCAGGTCTGTTAACAGCAGAGCAGCATATTTTACAAAGAAGAGCAGATTATAAAATCAAAAAATCTGAAGAGGTTAAACATCTCATCCACTCTAAACGCAACACTATTGCTGAGCCAACCCATCAGTTGTGTGATGGGAAAAGAGCTGTATATATAGCTATAGGATAAGCAAAGAAAACATTTAAAAAAAAGAGAATTAGAGAAGAAGACTTGTAAATTTTATGAAAGGTCAAGAAGTGCAAGGTTTTTGTTTTCCCTTTTTTAGGATAAGTATATAAGAATCAAATGGCTTTGGCATTTTCCATAGAACTAGTTAGTCAGTAGTTGGTAGTTTTGGATGTTGTCACCCTGTGAAAATAATGGCCTAAGTCTTTTCTTTTCTTTTCTTTTTGTGTGTGTGTGTGTGTGTGTGTGTGTGTGTGTGTGGGGGGGGGGGGGGGGGGGGGGGGGGGGGGGGCAGAAAGAAAGACAAAAAACTGAACCAATATAGAAAATATGATGATTTAGGCATATTTTTTGTTAAAAAATGATTTAAGCCTTTATTTAAGAGGGTGATGATATGCTGATCTCTTACCTGGAATGTACTTGGATGGTAATCAGGTTAGAGCTGCAGTATAAAGCTCAGGGTCAGCTCACGTCTGAGTGACATAAATTTCATCATCAGATGGTGAGCGTGAGTGTCCTGCCTGCTTTTTGTGACTGTCCACAATGCACCAACTACACATTTTCACCAGGCTTTAACTTTAACAAAACAGGAATGACTACTCAGCCCTTTGAGTCTCCAGCTGTCTATGTCCGCAACAAAGTACAGTCAAAGCTTAAGTTATCATGGGGGTGCACCCGGGATGTGTACTGCCCTGAAAACCCTTCATTAAATTGCAAGGTATCTCATTTAGCCAAAGTCCTGCTTCATAGTCCAGGACTCTTTATCTGAAAAGTGAATCCAATGCAAACGTCCCTTAAACTTGCATTCTTTGTAATGGCCAACAGAGGGCGACTCATCCAGTTGCCAAAAGAAGTCTGATTGTATGTACATCTATAGGAAAATAATCTTACATTTTCACCTAATTTATTACCTTTGTACACACTATCCTTATGTGTGTATGACATAAACCACCTGTTGTTAATCTTATTTAACACAGCATAATGTTCCCCTTGTAAATCACATATCCCCCTCAGAATGAAATGGCTCAATAAAGTAGGTTTTGCTTTAGGGAAGGATTACCTTGTGACTGACAAGCCGCTGCCGCATGAGTTCAGTGACAGCCACCTCTTGCTTGTCAGGCCAAAAAACAAGAAGGTGATCGCCAACCTGCCAGACTGAAGGATTCATAGTGAAAATTCAGAAACCAAATGGCTGTATCTATGTCCACCTTTTATTTAATTGGGGCTTTCAGCCAAACGTTTAACATAATCAGATCAAGTTGGTGATGCACCCTTTTCAACTGCCTGGCCCCTCCTCGCTGCTTGTAGCTGTATTCAGCTAAAATCTCAGGAAATGTCAAAAAATATCCATCAGAATTCCCCACAGCCTGAATTAAAATTGAATCAGCATCAAACTCCACGTTTTGTCCAACAGCAGTCCAACCCCAGAGATCTCGAGTTTGTTATCATGAAAGTAGTGTCATGTAAATTGATTTAAAAGTTAGTTTAATTAACTTTATGTCAGCTGACAAATTGATTATCCTACTAATTACTCTAGGTCTAGTTTTTACAAATGCGCAGCAATGGACACAAGCTGATTCCATGTTAGACAAAGACAGATAAATGTGTGGCAGTAAATACCACTAAAACCATGTGGCATGAACGTCTCTGTGTGCTGTGACCAGTTTTTGTTTGTTTCTTTTGTTTTTCACTGCTGGTAATAAAGAATAAAAAGTTAAGGCAAACCCATCTGTTGGAACTGCAGATATTATTACTGCAAATGTGAGTAGAGAGGCTCACTCTGTTTTGCATTTTTTGCACCTTTGTATCGAGAATTGCAGGTTGGAGCAGCCGACTACCTCAGTATTGTTTCTGCTGTAAACAGTAAACTGTAATGCCTCAGTGGGATTCTGCCGTTTTGTTTTCCATACACAAGAAAGACTGTGGGACTCAAAGGGCAGTAGCAGCTTGTATTATGCAATGTGGTATTTCCAAGAAGTGTGTGTGTGTGTGTGTGTGTGTGTGTGTGTGTGTGTGTGTGTGTGTGTGTGTGTGTGTGTGTGTGTGTGTGTGTGTGTGTGTGTGTGATTTTTGAGCATATTTCATACTTCTTTGAGTTGGGAGTGTGTGTGCATGCACGTGCCTCGTGTTCCATTTAATAAGCTGGTGAGCACTTATTTCCTTAATGGCTGCTTGTGCAAAACTGTGCCCTCGCTAATGCTTCCACGTGATTGGGTTTTGCCTGTGTGTGTCTACACGTGTTCCTAAATGAGCATGTTAATAATGAGTAGGGTTTCAGTTTGTAACAGGCTGTTGAGTGTCCTCCACTGTCTCCTCACAGACTTAATGGACAAATTATCCCTTTAAAGAGCTTGAGAGGCATGGAGGGGACAGTGAGTGGCAGGAAGTGTGGTAAACATTGCAACTAGGGGAATAAGGAGGGAGAGATGGAGAATTAGATGGAGAGCAGAAAAGACGCCTAAAAGGATGGAAACGAAGCATGATGAGATGAGAGGGGTGGAAGCAGAAGCAAAGAAAGACATAATGAAGAAGTGGGGGTGGAATTCATAGAGGGAAGAGATGGAGTCAGAAAGGGGGAGACAGTGAGTGGGAAGGCGTAGGAGGGAGAGGAGGATTGTAAATTTTTTTTCAGAGTAGCTGATCTCAAGTGCAGGAATACTTATCCTGCAGTTTTGTAGTATCCAGTAATGAAAGCTATCAAGAATGTACCATGCTCAAGGTACATACATGGAAGTAAGCTAAAAAAGGGAATTTATAAGGATGGAGGAAGGATAAATGATGCACACCAAGTTCTGCATAATTTATTGAATCTAGCTTTCTATTTAGCATCCCGTACGTAATCAGTTTGTAGTGTGACATCTGGATGTGCACACTAACTTGCTGCTGCCGATGATCTCATTAAGACAAAGTGAGGGCCATTTTTGTGTGTTTGATTTAAAAGAATTTGTTCTGGATCCGGAGACCTGCACAGAACTAAAATGGTCTGCTTCTGCACACTAAATCTATTCTTAAAAGCAGAATAAATTAAACCAGCGCAAATGGCTGAAAATGAGAGAAAAAGGTATGCTGGAATGACACTCTAGCAGATAGGTGGTGGGAGATATTTTTTGCCAGGCAGAGAAGATAATGGACAGGGAAGAAGAGGTAGAAAAGAGGCGAGAGAGAGGGAAGATAAAATGGTGTAGGCACAGAGTGTAGATTGCACTTAAAACAAGCCCATAAAGGTGTTGTTTGCTGCAGCTATTAGCACTCTTCAAACAGAAAAATGTATATAAAAAGCACCATTCAAGAGCTCTATTCAAGCTTCCCTTTGACTCATGCCGTCTTTTGTGTGCGAGTTTAACCGAGTGGTCTCTGGCTTTCACCATCTACCATAAAGCTGTTGTTGGGCACGGTGCCCACATTTCTTCTGGAATCACATAATACGTCTTCTGGCTTTTCATGAGTCTGTTCGGGTTCAAATGACTTAGTGAATATTTGCAAACACCAGTGTCTGTTGGCTATGTTGAATGCAGCTCAGGTGCTTCTGCAAGTCCAACCTGTGTGGGTGGGAGGTCTCAGGATCCACAACCTGCCTCCTACACACAGACAAACACACACACGCACATATGCGCACAAACACGAAATGTGTTTTCATGCATGGACACATTAAGTGCGCACACACCAAAGTGATGTTGAGATCACTGAGATCCTGTGCTAAAGGAAAGTGGTTGAAAACATCAGGCTCTATAATCCAGTCTTCTGTTTTTCTCCTCCTTTCAGCCCTTTAGTCTCCAACATTTTCTTTTCACCAACAGGTCTTTCCTTTCTAACATCTTGAACATACATTTTTTCCTCCCCTTCTTACACATATCTTTACCTTTATTTGGTCTGTTTTTGCCTGTATTTCTCCCTTTCTCCACCTCCTTGTGTCTACCAGTCCCCCTCTCTTCTCATTCCACCATTCCCCCCCACCACCTCCACGCTTTCCATTTTCCCCTTTCTCTCAAGTGGCTGTGCGCTGGAAGCTGTGGGCTTTGATGCTTTTATAAATAGCAAAAGTGTTCCACTGAGAATACCACCAAATGGGATGGATGGATCGATGGATGGATGGATGGATGGATGGATGGATGGAGTTTAAAAGATGAGGGGGAAGGGGGTCGGGGCACACTGTGGCATGCCTGCCACAGTGAAAATCACAGAATAAAGGCAGGGTTTAAGAAGTGACAGAGACAGCGGTGTTGTGTCAAGATAACAGAATGAAATGATCAGAGAATAAAGATATGTACAGTTTTCAAGAGTTCCTGTTATATAACACTATTGTGCAGTCTCTTGTGCCATGCCTCTGTAGTGGGTATAGCTCTGATAGTGAGCCACAGTCGACTTATTGATGGGGCCAAAAATATTGCAGCATTATAGTGCATTGATTGATCATTCCCCTGTGTTATTCAGACACAACAAGCATGCTTCCTAAACAGCTTAAGCCCATGGCACACTGCAACATAGTATGAATCATACTGTATGTTTTAGGTGGGAAGTCTCACTCTGCTTATTACTAGTGGAGGAGATGCTTTATTTTTATTATTGAATTTTGTTGTACTACTGGATTCGTTTGACTCCTCAGATTAAAGTGTTTGTGTTCAGCATAAATCTAAATATAAACAGTCTTAGACTTTACAGTCTTAGATTTTAAGTTCTTCTTTAAAAGGTTCAGTTCCAGTTTTCACTTACAGTTTGGTAACTGGCATTCAAAGGCTATGTTTGTAGTAAGTTTTTCACCTAGTCATCTCACTGTAGTGTTTCCTCCCATAACTTCCTCTTCTCAGTTTTTAAAGTTGAGCACATTAAAAAAAACTGCCGTGTGTGTGTGTGTGTGGGTGTGTGTGTGTGTGTGTGTGTGTGTGTGTGTGTGTGTGTGTGTGTGCGCATCTAATAATGTGTGAATGTTCTTGAGAGTGTGCCAGCATATGTGTGTACTGCATGTTTAGTTTTCTTCTCCGGAGAGAGAGTCAGGAAGCTGAGCTTAAAATTGTTGTCTTTCATCAGCTCATCAGAGGTGGCTATCTGATGCATCTCATGCTTGTTATTCCACAGGTGTGTGTATGTGTGTGTGTGTGTGTGTGTGTGTGTGTGTGTGTGTGTGTGTGTGTGTGTGTGTGTGTGTGTGTGTGTGTGTGTGTGTGTGTGTGTGTGAAACAAAGTCTAATTTTACTTGCTGCTGAGTACTAGCTCCTTTTGCTCTGATCTACTTTCACACATCCAAAGTCTCTGATCACTGAGAGTGTGTTTGCTTGTGTGAGTGTGTGCTTGTACTCACTTTCAGTTACAGATTGACAGACAATCTCCTTCAGGGCTTGGTTGTCCTTGCTGCTGACATTTGCAGCAATACTACACCCGTTGCCAGGGTGACACGGTGGCGATCTTGGCAGATCAGACAGTCCATGTGGGTCAAGCTTTTCTGACATCTTAAACAAAAAAGGACTGGACAGCATCTACACAGTACCCAAATTTAGATCATTCCTCTTCAGATTTGCAAAATAAACTATTCTATATTGCCAAAAGTATTCACTCATCCACCCAAATCATTGAATTCAGGTGTTCCAATCACTTCCATGACCACAGGTGTATAAGTCAAGCACCTAGACATGCAGAATGCTTCTACAAATATATGTGAAAGAATGGGTCACTCTCAGGAGCTCAATGAATTCCAGCATGGTACCGTGACAAGATGCCACCTGTGCAACAAGTCCAGTTGTGAAATGTCCTCCCTACTAAATATTCCATAGCTGTTAGTGGTATTATAACAAAAGTGGAAACAATTGGGAACAACAGCAACTCAGCCATGAAGTGGCTGTCATGGTCCCCGCTCTCTCCGAGCTGGCCTCCTTCTGTTTTGTTGTTTGTTTGTGTATGGGTGTGCCATTTCCTGGGCAGGTTTTGTGATGATTCCACCCATGGCCAGCCTCTTCCAGCAGCAGTCTGCACACCCGATGGTAATCTCTATGATATGGTGGTAATGTCCTTCCTGAACGCTGTCCTGATGGGTATTTAAGCTGTGAGAAATCTTCAGTCCTCACCGGATTGTTGCCCCTACCAGGTAGCCTAATTATGCTCTGGGTTTTCTTGTTGATCAGCCTTCTATGTGACTTGTGGATTAACCGTTGTTTGTGTGCAGAACCGAGCCCATTTCTGTTTACTGGTGATCGAGGAATAGGAAGTGAGAGTGAGAGCGTCATCTGATTGATGGATTATTGGAAGTGAGCCCCATGCAGTTCCCCCTGCATAAACCCGGACATTCCTTATCAAACTAACCTCTGGATTTGTGCAAACAAAGACTTTAAACTTTTAACGGTTGTTCTCGCAGTTGGGTCCTTCATTTCCCCGCGAATCATGACAATGGTAGGCCACATAATATCACAGAGCGGGATCAGCAGATGAGGAGGTGCATAGTGCACAGAAGTTGCTGACTTTCTGCAGAGTCAATGACTACATGTGGCCTTCAGATTAGCTCAAGAACAGTGTGTAGAGTGCTTCATGGAACGGGTTTCCATGGCCAAGCAGTTGCATCCAAGCCTTACATCACCAAGCACAATGCAAATTGTTGGATGCAGTGGTGTAAAGCACACACCACTGGACTCTAGAACAGTGGAGACGTGTTCTCTGGAGTGATAAATCAAACTTCTCCATCTGGCAATCTGATGGATGAGTCTGGGTTTCGCAGTTGCCAGGACGACGATACCTGTCTGACTGCACTGTGTAAAGTGTAAAGTTTGGTGGAGGGGGGATTATGTTGTGTGGTTGTTCAGGAGTTGGCCTCGGCCCCTTAGTTCCAGTGAAAGGAACTCTTAAGACATGTTGGATAATTTCATACTCCCCACAAAGTTGGGAACTTGGCCTGCACAGAGTCCTGAGCACAACCTGATAGAACACCTTTGGGATGAATTAGAGTGGAGACTGTGAGGCAGGTCTTCTTGTCCAATATCAGTGTCTGACCTCACAAATGGTCATATATTCCCATAAACACACTCCTAAATCTTATGGAAAGCCTTCCCAGAAGAGCTGAAACTGTTATAGCTTCAAAGGGTGGGCTGACATCATGTTAAACCCTAAGGATTAAGAATGGGATGCGACTCAAGTTCATATGCATGTGAAGGCAGACCAGTGAATACTTGTGGCAACATAGTGTAAATAGTGTAGTTCATGGAAACATGTACTGAATCAATACTCCAACCAAGACAGACTTCTATCTTATTATTACTCTAACATTGTATATTCAAAGTCTGATGAATTGTGTTTGGCTGTTAGGCCTGTGCGTGTTTTTTTATTTAACTCCTACCATATATTCAGTAATGACAGCAACGATAATTTTTTTAACTTAATGTGTTAATTTATGTGACACTGTCTGTTAAATAAGAGGTAAAAACTAAAGAAGTACACGTACTTCAGCATTCCTCAGGCAGTATACATGTTCATACCATGAGGTTGTGGTTTTGAGTAAAGCGTTATGCTCACATTCAGCTGAGGATGAATTGTAATACAGTATGTTTAGGAATCCAGTCAGTTTTTTAATTTAATTTAATTTTATCTAAGGATTCTCAATCAGAGTACAGATAAGCTTCTTCATGTGGTTCAAGAGCTTTAAGAAAAAGAAAATTGGTTAGTGGCTGTGCTGGAGCGATGGCTGTATTTCTGTCGCTTGTAATAACCTCAAAATAATTTCACGTGCCATTGTTGAAATAAAAGTTAAGCAGGCTTTCCTTTCTGTGTTCGGTAACACTTTCTGCCCAATTTACTGTCATCACAAAAATCAAAGCCCCTCCCCCCTTGGCTCATCTTTTTAAATGACTGACTCTCCCGACACTTGTCTCCTACCTGATCACTGTCACAGCACCTTTGCATTGCTCATTGCATTGTTGCCTGACTGTAGCGTAGGTGATCTACGAATTGAACTTGATCTATTGCATTCAGGGCAAATTGCTGATGATGATGAGAAGAGCTAAATGTCTAAAACATGAGTCATGGTGTGTAGGTGTGATAGCCCACCTGGATTACTAACTGCTGGGGAAGAGAAGCTGCTGTGCTGCTATTGTGGGTTTGAAAGCCTTTCTTTGAAAAGGGATGCAATCGTGTGATGAATTTTGTTGCAAACTGGTTGAATGGGGGAAAAGAAGGATAAAAAGGAGAAAGTACTGGAATGCTCAACTGAGAAGGGCAAAGTCAATCTGGCAAACAGGAAGAGCTGCACAGGAGGAAGGTATACTGAAGAGTTGGCTACTTGAAAGCGTTTATTACAAAAAACTGTCAGGAAAGCAGTGTGAAGAAGTGAAACTGCCAGGGGTGTGAGATGAACTGGAATTATAAAATAAAAAAAATTAAAAAAGGAATGATGAATGTTCAGAGTCCATGTTGCTTGTCAATCACATTTCACAATATATTGCAATATTGATTGAAAAGTTTAAAAAAGCATAATATTAGGACATGCATGTTTTTGCGTGTTTTGTATCTTTTTCAGCCAATGAATTATACTGAGTATATCAGTTTAAGGAGTTGGAGAGTAAAAATAGAACAACTGCATAAATAATTTATGATAGTAGGAGTGGGAATGGGAGTTTTGATACAGTATGTTACACACAATACAATGGTGTCACAATACAGCTGCACAATGATGCTGTACTTGAAAGACAAGGCAGTCATCCACGAGATATCATGTGTAACTAAAGAAAAGATGGTCCTAAAAAGGCAAATAGCAGGAATTATATTGATTCATTGCACTGTCATGTTACTATTATTGCCAACTGGGCCACACAGCCATAACAAAAAACAAAATGCACACAAATGCCAATTAAAAGACTTCATTTTAAGTGAAAAAAGGAAAGAACTTAAACTGTGGTGTGAGTAAGCAGCGCAATCACTGGTGTAAATGACCGCATGGGTGAAGAAATGGTGTATGCAATGTTGTTTAGCACAAAACTCAAACCAAAGTGCAACCAAAATCTAAAAAAGTGTCTCAGGGTAAAGAGCCATACAGCCACTGAGCACTGGCACACTGGGCCCAGGTGTTGCCAGTGTCACTCTTGGGAAAAAAACCACACCAGCCCTCCAGTGCCTGCAGATGAGACCTGGCGTGCAAACAGGCCGAAAGGAAGGGCGGAGTGGGTCATCACAGTATGTGTACTCTTTTTCTTATTATTATTATCATTACTCCTGCATTTATTTCATTTATTTATTTATTTTTAGACAGAAAGTTCCAACTTTTATTGTAAAATTATGTAATTAACCTACAGGTTCTGTTAATTGTTTTGACACATAACTAATACAGTGCCTTGCGAAAGTATTCGGCCCCCTTGAACTTTTCAACCTTTTGCCACATTTCAGGCTTCAAACATAAAGATATAAAATTGTAATTTTTTGTGGGACACAGTCGTGAAGTGGAATGAAATTTATTGGATGTGTCAAACTTTTTTAACAAATAAAAAACTGAAAAGTGGGGCGTGCAATATTATTTGGCCCCTTTACTTTCAGTGCAGCAAACTCACTCCAGAAGTTCAGTGAGGATCTCTGAATGATCCAATGTTGTCCCAAATGACTGATGATGATAAATAGAATCCACCTGTGTGTAATCAAGTCTCCGTATAAATGCACCTGCTCTGTGATAGTCTCAGGGTTCTGTTCAAAGTGCAGAGAGCATCACGAAGACCAAGGAACACACCAGGCAGGTCCGAGATACTGTTGTGGAGAAGTTCAAAGCCGGATTTGGATACAAAAAGATTTCCCAAGCTTTAAACATCTCAAGGAGCGCTGTGCAAGCAATCATATTGAAATGGGAGGAGTATCAAACCACTGCAAATCTACCAAGACCCGGCCGTCCCTCTAAACTTTCATCTCAAACAAGGAGAAGACTGATCAGAGATGCAGCCAAGAGGCCCATGATCATGATGAACTGGATGAACTGCAGAGATCTACAGCTGAGGTGGGAGAGTCTGTCCATAGGACAACAATCAGTCGTACACTGCACAAATCTGGCCTTTATGGAAAAGTGGCAAGAAGAAAGCCATTTCTCAAAGATATCCATAAAAAGTCTCGTTTAAAGTTTGCCACAAGCCACCTGGGAGACACACCAAACATGTGGAAGAAGGTGCTCTGGTCAGATGAAACCAAAATCGAACTGTTTGGCCGCAATGCAAAACGATATGTTTGGCGTAAAAGCAACACAGCTCATCACCCTGAGCACAACATCCCCACTGTCAAACATGGTGGTGGCAGCATCATGGTTTGGGCCTGCTTTTCGTCAGCAGGGACAGGGAAGATGGTCAAAATTGATGGGAAGATGGATGGGGCCAAATACAGGACCATTCTGGAAGAAAACCTGTTGGAGTCTGCAAGAGACCTGAGACTGAGACGGAGATTTATCTTCCAGCAAGACAATGATCCAAAACATAAAGCCAAATCTACAATGGAATGGTTCACAAATAAACGTATCCAGGTGTTGGAATGGCCAAGTCAAAGTCCAGACCTGAATCCAAGTGAGAATCTGTGGAAAGAGCTGAAGACTGCTGTTCACAAACGCTCTCCATCCAACCTCACTGAGCTCGAGCTGTTTTGCAAGGACGAATGGGCAAGAATTTCAGTCTCTCCATGTGCAAAACTGATAGAGACATACCCCGAGCGACTTGCAGCTGTAATTGCAGCAAAAGGTGGCGCTACAAAGTATTAACGCAAGGGGGCCGAATAAAATTGCACGCCCCACTTTTCAGTTTTTTTATTTGTTAAAAAGTTTGACACATCCAATAAATTTCATTCCACTTCAAGATTGTGTCCCACTTGTTGTTGATTCTTCACAAAAAATAAAAATTTTATATCTTTATGTTTGAAGCCTGAAATGTGGCAAAAGGTTGAAAAGTTCAAGGGGGCCGAATACTTTCGCAAGGCACTGTATTTCCCCTAATAGAGATGTTACAGTCTGATGTTTTTGTCTAGATCTTCTTAGAAATGTATGCAAATGTGGCTCTCCCGCTTTGCTTGGGCATCTCTAGTGGATCAGCTTTTAGTTGTGGATTTGTGCAAATATTAACCACAAAGTGCATGTCTGAAGATTGTTTCACAAGAAAAAACCCCTCAAAGGCAAAATAAATTCAGATGATTAAAGTTTCATTATGTTACTGGAAGATGTGTTTCGTTGGAATGTTGCTAAGATTGCGATAACAGCGTGTTTATGGTGAGTTATGGGGATTTTACCCCATAAGCATCTCTGGAACACATCCGTTTGCAGACTTGCCACAGGTTTTTGCTTGCTCCAAGTTTGGACTTTCTGCCTGTGGTATGTTTGTCTTCTTGATGTGAGTTTGTTTGCATGCAGATCTTCAGTCGCAAAATCTGAATCTAAATAGGGTTACACACAGTTTTCAGAGTTGCTCTATTTTTGTGTGTGTGTGTGTGCATGTGCTGATGGAAATCAGCTAACTATGTCACTGTTGCTCCTGAGATGCTTTAACCCATTCATCTATGGATGGTAACCTAGCAACAGGGGCACAAGCTGACAGGAGAGCAGTTATCCCAGACCTCGTTTTCTGCCTCTTCCTCCATTATTCTTTTTGTTTCTTTATTTGACTTTGCCCTTTTGTACCACTCTCCCTTCACATCTGTCACTTTACCCCCCCCATCTGACAGGTGTCCCTTTCTCCTCTCTCTCTCTCTTTGATTTTAACTGCAGCAGTCTTCTTCCTCCGCTCGCTCCCTATTAGCTTCCTTATTGTTTGCCGACCATCTAAGTTTCTGACTTTATGGGCTGTCACTTAATGACAGAGCCCGTTTCTTTTTAAATATCATCCACCTACACTATTGTCAATTTGGCATTATCATTTTATTTCATGTACTCTTTTCAGATGAATGTAAACAACCTCTGTATAGCCATAATGGTAATTTTCCTGTCATGCCATCAAAGCGCATTCAAATTTGAGTTTGACAGTAAGAGGGAGAAAGCGATAGAAAGACAAAACAAGTGATATTCAAGTATGTGTCATTGAGTTTTTTGTGTGTGGTCTTAGCTATAATTATTGCTAAATTTCTTTGTTGTCAAAATATGTGTATGTTTTGTTTAGCTCCTGCTCTGTTGCCCTCTAAAACGTGCAGTTACACAAGCAAGCACGGATGCACACACACAAGTTGTTGTAATCCTTGTGTTATGCGTTTTAGCTAGTTACATGCTCACATAGCAGCACTGTGTCCTGCCTGCTGTGGCCAAGGACTTGCAAATATAATTGTTTTTTTGTTTTTTGGGGGGGTGTTTGGCGGCGGCGGCGGCAGTGGGGGGGTTGTCTGAATAGTAACACTGGCAACTACATGAAAAAAGGTTGTACTCTAACATACCTTTATTTAAAAAAAATACAAAGGTTAGGGAACTAAAAATGACAAAGCTTGTTTCATCATGCTTGCAAAGTCATGGCTGATGAGCTAAAAGTGCATTGACATTAGAGGGTGGGGGCAAACTATAACTGTGGCTACAAAGCTTAATAATTTTCCTATAAACATATTCAGTTTTCACCAGCCAAGTTTATCCAATCATCACAGACCAAATCCATCCTTATTTTTGCCTGAGTGCCTGCATGAACTTTGATGCTATAATCTACCTTGATTAGTACCTTCCATTAGAGACCCCCTGAGCCAAAGTGTCACTATCATGATTGAGCCAGGAGGGTTTTTTTTTTAAAATAAGTTTTGGCTTCAGTAAAGCCACTCAGAGTCTTATCTCCCTCAACCTGCAAGTGTTGCAGCGCTACTCTCCTCCATGGATTGCTACTTAATACAGTGTAAATAAGTGGGTGAATGTGAAATACTGTTTGGATCCACCAGTATGAACGACTATGATTTCTACTATGAACATCCAGGTTAGCAAAATAAAGAAAATTTCCTGAACACTGATGCTAAATCTCTTATCTGTTCTCACTTTTTGGCAGACAGCAGTTGTCTGTACAAAATACTGAGCAAGCAGATTCTTATTTTCAGGTAGTCCTGAGCAGAATGAATATGCTCCCAATGAACAATAACATGTTGTAGTAACAGGTTGTTTGAGCAAGCAAAGATACAGTATATTTTGTTTCAGTACATTCTCTAAAATGACAACAATTTCAGGTTCAAGTGACAAAGGGTATAATATTGTGTCTGGGATCATGTACTTCATCAAGTCCATGGTGTAAGATCAGCCTTAACCCATCTCATCTGTCCACTTGTATGTGTTAATAAGTGAAGGAGAGCTACGTTGCATTTCACAGATCACGTAACTCTTCTTCTGAGACAAAATGATTGCCGTGAGTGCAGCCTACTCCAGTCAGAGAGGTTATCAGATGATGATGATGATGATGATTATGATGATGATGATGATGGTAAAATGGTGATAAAAATCGAAAAATAAACATTATAAGTTAATTATTTTATTTCTTAGTGCACTCTCAATGCTGCTGTTTACTTCTAGTGTGGGGGCTGAACATTAAAGCTCTGAAACTTTAAACTGGATCCATTTAAACGTTAAAGGTTTAAGTCAAATAAAGGAGGTGTGGAAATTGCTTTAGTTTGTTGACAGATCAAAGTGAAATTAATTTTATTGATTGAACAGGTATTCTTGGTGTGTGTACTGTGTTCTAGTTGCCACAATTCCAGCAGAGTAAAAGCGATTTAGCGGCAATGTTAATGTCAATTTTATTTTGATGGCACAAACAACAATGTTGACCAAAGTTCTTTACAAGATTAACTACAAAAATAAGCAAGATAACTCCATAGGTCAATAAAATAGAATCAAACATAGAACGTAAAAACAAACATACAAAAAAAAAAAATACAATAAATACGATGCAATAAAAATGACTAACAACACATTAAAATAGAGGGGATTTAAATGACTGTATGGACTCAGCAGTATGAATATAAAGTGGCAACTTACTATAAAATCTAGGGGCTGTAATTGCAAAAGCCCAATCCCCTCTATGCTTAAAACAAGACCTCGGCTGCACTAAGAGCATCTGGCTAGATGATCTCAGTGCTCTTTTAGGGTTATATAGTTTGAGCAGCTTAGCTAAATAGCTGGGTGCCATTCCATTTAAGACTTTAAAATAAGTAAAAGAATCTTAAAATCAACACGAAATTGAATGGTTAGCCAATATAAGTCTGCTAAAACTGGAGTGATGTGATCATGTTTTCTAGTGCCCATCAGAATATTTGCAGCAGCATTTTGGACTACCTGCAAATGATGGAGAGATAATTGTTCAAGACCCGAATACAGAGAATTGCAGTAGTCCAATCTAGAGGTGATGAAAGCATGAATAAGTTTTTTGAGGTCCTTGGGAGGAAGATAGGATTTAGCTTTGGCAATTAGCTGTAACTGATGCAAACTGTTCTTTACAACTGTGTTCACTTGCTTCTCAAATTTAAAGGAACTAGCAAAAAACACCAAGGTTTCTGACAGTCGAGGAGCGGTAAGAAGCAAGAGGGCCAAGGATTTCAGCTAGCGTATCCCTGTGGATAAGTTAGCTGATATCAATCCAAACACAATAGTTTCTGTCTTATTTTCATTTAAGGTAATAAAATTCTGTGTTAACCAGCCTTTGAAATCGTGTAGACAGTTAAGCAGAGACTGCAGCGGGACAGAAGCACCCAATTTAAAAGGGAAATAAATTTGGATGTCATCTGCATAGCAATGAAAGGGAATATTGTACTTCCTAAAAATCCCTCCCAAAGGCAGCATATATAATGAAAACAAGACTGGACCCAAAATGGACCCCTGAGGTACACCACAACTAATAGGGGCTGAGGAAGAGGAGAATTCCCCCAGGGCTACAGAAAAAGACCTCTCAGACAAATATGATCTAAACCATGACAAAACTGTGCCTTTAAGACCGACAGCATGTTCAAGTCTAGACAAAAGAATGTTGTGGTCCACCGTGTCAAAGGCAGCAGTCAAGTCTAAAAGAACAAAGACAGCAGAACAACCTGAGTCAACAATTAAAAGAAGGTCATTTAAAAACAACCTTTTCCCATATTTTGGACAAAAAGGAAGTTTAGAAATTGGCCTGTAATTATAAAGAACACTTGGCTCGAGATTTTTCTTTTTAATAATAGGCTGCACAACAGCATGCTTAAAGGCAACTGTTACACAGCCTGATAATGGTGAGCCATTTAATATGAGCAAAATACTAGGCCCAATAATGTTAAGAGTTTCTATGAGCAGGAAAGATGGGACAATATCTTGAGGGGAATTAGAAGGTCTTAGATGAGAGACCACTTCCTTTAAAACTGAAAAAGTCACCTGCTCAAACTGCTGAAAAACAGCATTTAGAAGGTGAAGCTTGATCTAAAACAGCCAGTGATTGTGAAGACCGTAAGTAGGAGATTTTATCAGCAAAGTGTATCAAGAACTGATCACAAAGTGCAGAAGAAGCATCTATAGGAAGAGTGTCACAGGGGTTAATAATAGTTCAAAATATTTAAAAGAACTTGTGGCTTGTGACTCTTTCTGGAAATCAGGTTAGACAGAAAAGCAGATTTTGCAGCTTTAACAGTCCTCTGATATTCTGATAGATGGTCACGCAGGATCCCTGCATGACGCAGCAGATTAGAATTAAGTATAAAAACATTTTTTTTAAAAATCACCAAATTAATATACACATTCCAGTAACAATGCAACACACAGTTTTAGTAATGTATGGCTTAACAAGTCGCACATATGAAATGTATTCCTCAGCAGAGAATCTATAATGTACTTAAAATATGCTGTAAATTAAAGAATGAGTGAAAATTTGGCACTTCCAGCTAATTTAAAACCAAAGCTCAGAACATAACCTGTTCCCTACCCAATTATGTGTTCAGCATAAGTTAGCATGGTGATTTAGCCAGGACACAGAAAACTCTAACTTGAAGCTCGACGCAGCTCACTAAGCCATTAATCTCATGTTGGATTGCATTTAGCTGAGCATGTCAAAAATATATTTAGCTATCATTAAGTCATTGGTAGATGCCATCTGTATTGGTCTGAGTTTTGTGTTTCGTTGTGTAACCAGTACTAGCATATCTACTTGTATTTCATGTATTATTTGGTATTGAAAGCTGTTTCATCAGTCTCATCAGCTCTCCACTCTCACCCCTATGTCCTCTCTCACCCACTCTTTCTCCCTCATCCTCTTCATATTATCTCTCTCTTAATGAGTAAATCAGATCAGGTAAAACTGCATGTTTAGAGTTATAGCAGCTCTAAATAGAAGGAAGTCCAATGTAAAGGACACACACTGTATACACTCAAGAATTCAATTTCTCAGCTTTTTCTTTCCTACCCTTAGTTATTTTCTTGCTGTCTGGCCGAAAACAGCAGGTACTGTTTGCGGGGGAGTTAAGAGAGAGGGAGAGAGAGTGGCAGTGAAGGGTGGAGTGAGTGAGGGATGAGGGCAGGAGAGTGGAGCATAGTGAAGAAAAGTTGATGTGCAGTACAGGAGATTACAGGGTTACGAGTGAGTGTGTGTGTGTGTGTGTGTGTGTGTGTGTGTGTGTGTGTGTGTGTGTGTGTGTGTGTGTGTGTGTGTGTGTGTGTGTGTGTGTGTGTGTGTGTGTCAACTGGACATGTTCAGCAGATGCGGAGGTAGATGTACTTCTCCAACGAGAGGACACGAAGAGCCCTCCACACGCACACAAACAGAGAAAGAGGAGACAACAATTGTTGGTGCAAAGATTAACAGTGCAAATGTCAATGTTTTTTACTGTGCCATGCAGCTATTCTGCACATCTTCTTGAAAATACATTTTTAATCCAAACTTGTATTTCTTAGGAGTAAGTAAATTGTTTCCACATACCTCCTTTATTTTAGGTATCATTTTGGTATTGGTACCTAACATAAGCATTGCACACAGCCCTACCTACACCATCAGTGTTACACCCATTAGAGGAAACTGATACACATGGAAACATACGCTTCCCCATCTTAACAAGCTCTATCAAGGTGCACAAAAGCAAGACACCTACGTAACGCCCACACTGCAGTGACTCCGTTGCAGACTGTGTGAACACTACGCAGCTCCCAGATCTGGAAGTTTGCAATTGTGCGAATGTGATTAAAAGCAATGCTGATTAAAAATCATGCGTGCAAATACATTAACCATGAGACACACAGCGAGCACAGTGAAAAATGTGATCAAGTGAGTAGGGGATGGAATTCAGTGACAGAAAAGGAGACGGATGAATGAAGCAGAGCGTGGGATGAAAGGAAAAAGAGAGACTGAAAGGCCATGATGGACAGAAACTGAGAGAAGGAGACGGCGTGAATGAAAGACAGTGAATGCAGTGAATGAGCAAGAGACGGAGCGGATGAGAGAGAGTGAGACAGAGAGAGAGAGGATAAGGGTGGAGGTGTTAGCTGGACCACGTAAAATCGCTCTGTGCCAAAACTTTTACAGCGCTGGCACAGAGCTGAAACTGAAATCGAACGGCGCGAGAAGCCAGACAGACTGTAGTGTCTCCTGAAAAGGCAGTTTTATTGTTTTGTCACTCTGTTCTCATTTTATTTAATATTAGAATAACTATCAAAAGAGACACCATATTATTAAATAATATTCACTGGGGGATAGTAGATCTAGCTGCTTTATAAAGTGTTTTCTTACTACAAGTCCACTGCTATTTTGCACGGTCCAAAATATTAAATATTAAAAGCGCATGTTCCTGGCTTTGATGATTGTATGGTTGTAATTGTTGAACTGACAGTTACTTCTTCTTTCCCCTTTTTTCAAATGTTGTGACCCGTTTGTGACTTTAAGGCTGATAGTTAGGCATTGCGTCACAGTGCACTCCTCCTGTAGTAAACTGCAAAATGATTTGGTGAACATCTGGCTTGTTTTTTATAGCAGATTTTAGGTCTATTGTTGTTTCCTGGCCAAGAAAAGTCTCTCTAAATGAAGCCATAGTCACAGCAAACAGTCACATGCAACAAACACAAATGGAGTGTTTTCATAACTCTTTAGCATTAACAGATTTTCTGGAAGCCTTTGCATCAAAGCCTGAGTGAAAAGGGTGCTTTTGTTCAAGTCTAATTATTTTATTTTGTTTACACCCTTACTTGTCTTATGAGCATCACCAACCCAAGGTCGCAGTTTGCCTGCCAAGTGAAATCCTCTGTGTTTTTGTGTAACAACATGAAAAATGATCGGCGTAGAGATGGAGGAGGAGAATAGAGGAGAAGAAGAGTGGATGGATTGATGGAAGGGAGAGAGAGAAAGAGGAGGAGTGATATGGGTGTGCTGACTCACTCTGACCCTTCTCCCTGCTCCACCAGCGGCATCGTGGGTATTTATACATTGGCGTAGGCTGTTCACCCCCCTTATATAAGGAGTTACACACATACACACACAGACACGAGGGGAGGTGCCCAAGGTGAATGGTGTGTTTTGTTCGCATCATTGACTTTCTTCTTCTTGCATTCGATTCTTTATCATCTCGCTCTTCTTCCTGTCTTCCTCCTGTTGCATCAGCCTCTTCTTTGAGTCTTTCACCCCACTCATCAGGAAGTTTCCTCTTCTCTGAGACAGTAGGAAGAGCAAGAAACAGAAACAGCAACAGTAGTGCTCGCCTAGGCCTTTCTCTACGCTGTTTAAACACTGTGCCAGGTCTGCGAGGCTGCAGTCAGGCAGAAGGTGTGATGCAGGTGTTTTGCAGTCGAATGAGTGAACCCAGTCAGTCAGGATACACCCACTGGTACACCTGTTCAAGTGCTCATTTACACAAATATCTAATTAGGAAATCCTGTGGCAGCAACTCAGTGCTTTTAGACATGTAGAAGAAAAGTGATTTAATGACTTTGAATGTATCATTGTTGTTGCTGCCAGATAGGTTGGTCTGCTGAGCTACTGGGATTTTCCCCCACAACCATCTTTGAAGTTTACAGAGAATGGTCTGAAAAAATAGAAAATATCCAGTGAGCGGCAGTTCTCCAGGTCAAAATGCCTTGTTGATGTTAGAGGAGAATGGCCAGACTGCTTCAAGCTAATAGGAAGGCAGCAGTAATTCAAATAACCACTGAGACTTTGGAGCCCTTACTACCAATTAAAATACCAAAAAAATGAACCCCACAGTCTATCTGAGTGTTGTTGTTGATCATGTCCATTCCTTAATGACCACAGTGTTCCCATCTTCCGATGGCTGCTTCCAGCAGGATAATGTGCCGTGTCCCAAAGCTCAGATCATCTAAAACTGGTTTCTTAAACATGACAGTGAGTTCACTGCACTCAAATGGCCTCCACAGTCACCAGACCTCAATCCAACAGAGCACCTTTGAGATGTGGTGGAACAGGAGATACATATCATGGATGTGCAGCCAACAAATTTGCAGCAACTTTGTGATGCTCTCATGTCAAATATGAACCAAAAATGGGGTCCAACTGGCTACTAGCAAGGTATACTTAATAAAGTGTCTGGGGAGTGTACATGTAAGTTTTTATGTCACAATATAACCCTGGCTATATTGTGACATAATTACACCAGGGTTTAGCATAAACCCTGGTGTAATTATTTTCCATAATTACCTCCACCAAGGAGGTTATGTGTTTAGTAATGTTTGTGTGTGTGTGAGTTATTCTGTTTGTAAACACAATAGCTCAAAAAGTTTTGAATGAAATCTGATAAAACTTTGTAGGGGTGTACAGTAAGGTCATGTTAACAGTCCATTAAAAGTTGGCTTACATCCACCAAGGTCTTTAAGGTCAACTTAATGATTTATTGGTCAAAATTGACAAAATGCCTTATACCTATGGTGAAAGTGTAGTGTGTATTGTCAACATACAGAAAGTATCGTATAAAGATTTAAAATGTCACATTTGACCTCTGACCTCTCCTTCAAGGTAAATAGATTAATCTGAAGGTCAAAGTGATAATAATGCATGATGTTTTTTTACTGCCCTTGTTTGTATAGTCATCATATAGGCATACAGGGAATGATATATGGGGATTCAAAATATCATGATACTTTGGACCTCTGACCTCTTCTTGAAGGTCAAATAAGGCCAAACTTACATAAAATGTCTTTAAAATTCTGCTGCCTTTGCTTGTATTGTCAGCATTTAGGAAATGATACTGATATATGGAAGTTCTAAATATCTCTTTACAGTTTGCATCCAACTATCGTGTCATATTTGACCTCTGACCTCACTTTTACCTTTCACATCTGCTTTTCTTTCAAGTTGACCCCAAAAAGTGTTATATCTTTAATTGTATTGTCAAGCAAAAGAGAATGAGCCACCTAGCTAGTTATATAATATTATGCTGCAGTATATTTCTAATAAGCTCAAGTTATTCATGTCCAGTTATTTGCAAATTAATACCTATTATTCATTACCTGCTCCCATATAATGTTTGTGTAATCAGAAAAAACATCTGTCATGTTGCCCGTATCTGATTTTTTTTGCTGCACTACAAATTTCTTAAAAGTACATTTAAAAAGATCAAAGAAAGCAAAATGAATTCATAAAAAATACAACACTATTCCCTTAAAAGTGAATACTGCCCTGAGAGTGCGCTGCCTTGGTGGAGGTTTGCGCTCTTGTTATTTTAGAAGTTAAATGAGAAGCTGAGAGATCCTCCAGCATCAGTGGGAACATTGTGGCTTCTCAGTACATCATAGAAGGTTAAGATAAACATGCTTAAGTTATGTGTTGATATTGTCAATGCCAAACCAAACAGACACACACGCACACACACACATATATATATATGAAAAATAACTATTCAAGATTGAAGACCTTCGTTGTCAGAAGCAAAAAATTCTTCATCTCTTATATTCGTCATGTTAATTGATGTGTGTTTTTATACATATGTTTGTTTGCTTTATAGTAATGACTGAAATTCTGAAGAAAAAGTTCAAATCTGACCCTCAGTAATATTCGTATCAGTCCGTGTTTTTTTTTTCTCTAGTAACTAATCAAATGTATGTCAGTTATGGTAAGCATTGACCATGTAGGAAACACTGTAGGTGACATCCTACTGTGGCTATAGATTAATAAAAACGTGCAGCTACAGATTTCTGTGTGGTGTGGCATTGAACCTGGTTACTGAAATCTAAATCTGGGGCATCACTGCATGTCACTGCATCTCGCATGCACACCAAAACAAACGCACAGGCACAGGCACATTGGCAGCTCATTAGAGGGAAAGGCTGTGTACGACATCAGTGTTCTGCCAACATTTCATAAACAGAATATACTGGAGCAAGCTGGAGAAGAGAGATGAAGAGAGCGGAGTGGGGAACAAAAAATTAAAAGGGGGGGGAAAAAAAGAGCATAAATGAGAAGATTAAAAAAAATAGAAAAGCGCTTCACTGAATTAGAGCTCAGTAAATGCTGGCTCTGATACGTGTTCCTAATGAAAACATTAATTGCTACTTGTTTCGGTTCAGTATGAGAGCAAAGGATTTATTATCTGTACTCAGAAAGTTTTTAGGTTTTTGTGTGCACTGAGTAATCTTTCTCAAAATGTTCTTCATGTTCTTCATGATGCAGTCTTACTGTAGTGCAGTGTCTCTCTGTTTGATTCCTCTTTTGGACCGTATTGATAGACAGAAAGCCTGATGGGAAGATGATATTGACTGACAATAAGCTTTTATATAATCATGTCATGTGACTGTTGGAGAGGGATTAGGGCAATGTGGCATACTTCAAAGAGCTATAGTTACACAAACATATTTCAAGAGGTAGTCACAGAGTGTGTGTGTGTGTAGGTGTGTGTGTGTGTGTGTGTGTGTGTGTGTGTGTGTGTGTGTGTGTGTGTGTGTGTGTGTGTGTGTGTCTGTCTTGGTATGAAAGCTTTCATTTCTTCTGCAACACCAAATGATACACATTATGAAACTTTTTGCATTTTGCTTCCAATGGCTATATTAAGACCTGAACAACCATTAAAAACAATTTGGGAATAAAATCACCGCTAATGACTGAATTCATTATGGATTAATCTGGAGATTATTTTTTTCAGAATTTAACCAGTTGTTTGCAAGCAACATTTCAGAGGAAAGCAAAAAAAAAAAAATAAAAATGTTCATCATGCTTGGACCCAGAGTCCAAAATCTCATCTTCATGATTTTAACTTCTGACAGTCAGCCAAAAACAAGAAATTTATTGTAAATGAAAAATGTACATGCTACACAGATATAGCAAGTTTACACACTTATGACAGTAATGCATTTTTGCTACCAAGTGAAAAGCTTTTTTTGTTGTTAAAGTAATTCATTATCAAATACTGTAGTATAAATCTGAGTTTGCCTTTCAGTTTCATTGTTATTGCACATTACAGGACTTAAAATATAATATACTGTGGACAGCTGACTGCATGCAGTGATTGTCCACTCCTGGGGGGGAAACGGCCTATGAAAATCTTTGCTTTTGGGACATGTTTGCACTTGCATAGCTGTAAATTCTCTAAAACCACAGAGAAAAGGGCTAGCGGGGTTTCAGTGACCTACCATTTGAGATTTGAGCTGGTTTATCCACCAGTTTCTCATTGGTTAAAAAAAGAAATAACTAAATAAAATTAATATTTAAAAATTGTGCTAAATGCAACCAATAACTTCATGCTGTGCCAAACTCTGCAGGTGCTTTCCATTTCAGCAATATAAACTGAAGATTAACAAACTGATAAGAGATACTGAGATGGAGACACTAAAAAAAAAAAAGAGAGACCAGTGGAAAGATAAAGATGGGAGAAACTGTGCCTGGGTGTAGTATGTACATTAAACTCTTTGCGTGTGTGGTCTTGATGAATATCATAAATATTTAATGTCTACGATAAATAATGAAGGCACGGCAGGATGCCAGCTACACGAGTGTCAAAGTACACAGAGGGCACCAAGAGGGCAGAGATGTGTGGAGTAGAAGGAGGGGGGAAAAGGGAGCGTTTGTGAGGGATGTAGCTAGGGAACAACCCTCAGTTTAATCCATGCAACAGTCAGAGCAGGATAACACAATCTGACTTTGGTAACTGCAGCTGTTGAATGCTGAAAAATAAATGTTTTATCTTGGTTTCATTAGCAAAAACCACACCATCTACTGAGATTGTTTATAAAATATTTAGTGTATTAGGGACTCCCAAATTGGAAGGAAGAAACAGGATGACAGGAACACTTCCAGAAGAATCTACCACGGCTTCTGAGCTTGGCATCCCCTAAGAAATGATAGAGAGGGTGGGAAAAAAAAGGTGGGCATGGTGGGGAAATGGGAAGAGACAGGTAAACAGAGCAGGATTGCTTGCACAGTTCTAGAGTATTTGAACCTTGGTTCCAGCCGTCAGCTCTGAAAAGTTAGCCCCACCCCACAAGTTGACTGGATTGAATTTGTTACCTATTGGCTTTTTCAGTCTATGCTTTTTTTGTGCACTGCAAGTCATGGTATATATAGAGAAGCTGACACAAGAAGTAGCGTCATCTGAACTTTTCCATTGTTTCAATGTGCTTGACCACTGCAGTTAAATCAGAAACTGCAGCAAAAATGCAAAGATAAGCTGTTGGTGAAGCAGTTCTATTCAACTTTATTTATATAGCACAAATTCACAACAACAGTCACCTCAAGGTGCTTTATATTGTAAGGTAAAGAGGCCATAATACTGGAAAGAAACCCCAGCAATCACACGACCCCCTATGAGCAAGCCCTTGGCAACAGTGGGAAGGAAGAACGCTCTTTAACAGGAAGAAACCTCCAGATGGGCCAAGCTCAGGGAGGGGCAGCCATCTGGCACGAATGTTTAGTGGGTGAGGGACAAGAGAAGAGAGCAGAGAGAGACAGCAAGTGTGGAATACCTTCAACCTGACCTTTAGTTTCCTCCATTCTTTACATCTCCCACTAGCAAACAGCGCACTGCTATTGGCTCATTAGGCGGTAAACACAGAATAATGATAGCACCGAATAGGTCGGCCCGCTGTCACTGATATGCAATCCGTCATTTCCAGTTGGGCTTAGAGCAACATTAGACCATGTGACCAATAATGACACTGTGTGATATAAATATAAAATCTTTGTTTTCATCATGTAATAAAGCACATCTTTTGACTGGAAATTACATGATCTTACAATCACACCCTCTTCTTCTGCAGTCATTTAATGGGATCCAACTGGGAAACTGGCATGACCTATTGTTTGCCTCAATGCATGCAACTCCCAGTATTTGTTAACAGCACTGGATACAAAAATGCACAGTAAATAGCTTTTTCTGCTAAAGTTCTTAAGTTTCAATAGGAATTTGCTCTACAGCTAAAAGCAATTTTATTCATTTATTTTACAATAATCATTTTTCTCACATCACTTCTCCGGGGTACAGCACCCCACCCAGAGACTCCAAGAAGGTCGGGAACTGTGTACTGACACCTGTCATGTAAGCTCAACCCCAACCTGAAAGAACAGGGAAACATCCCCAATGTAAAGGGACCGAACTGTGGGAAAAGAACCTCATGCCTCAGACACTAGCTCAGGCTCCTTCCCCACCATGTTTCTTGCTCCATGATAACATGGAAGCCAGTGAACGTACTCCTGAACGATCCTCCTTTTTGATCCTTAGAAAAGCCAAGAATATATAAATTTATAAAGTTTTGTTGAGTATGACCTGAAATGAGTGACTGAACCCATATACACATCAGGAACGTGTTTAAAGAGGTTGCCGAGGGCAGTTTCACATAGAGTTCTAGGACCACAAGTCTTACTGCTGTCACAGCAATCGCCCCCTGGTGGCTGAAAAAAGCATTAAGGAACTTCCATATTGGCGTTAGTTTGTTTTTGTTTGTTTGTTTTTTAACCCTGAAGCTAAATCCATCTTTATTACTGTCTGTGGTTCCCTTTAAGTGAACTTTTCAACCAGTCATTAATTGACCTGTGCATTGTGTCTCAGCACAACTGGCTGACTAAAGGACTTCTTTCAAGAAGGCCTCCTTCTCTTTGTGTCAGACAGCGTGGGACCATGAATCCAGGATATGGGATCTGGGTGTTTGTGATATTAGATGATGCCCTCTGTGAGTGTGTAGGGTCAGCTAAATGGATGTGTATAGAATTGATCAAGTAACTACTAATTCACTGATTTAAAGAGGGAAAAGGGGGGCATATTTTAGTTCTGACACTATTTTTGTAAAAAGAGGTGTTTGCTTTGGCTCAAAGGTCATATCCTTGAATGGCATACACCACTATTTTAGTAGCAGGTGTGTGTGTGTGTGTGTGTGTGTGTGTGTGTGTGTGTGTGTGTGTGTGTGTGTGTGTGTGTGTGTGTGTGCGCGCGCGCGCGCATTAGTGTGTTTTCATTAGGGATTTGGCAGTAGCAATACTCGAAAAGAGCAGTTGCCTTGAAGCAATATGTGCACACAGCTCACACATTTCTCTCTGTACTCCCATCCCTCCACCCTCACACCCATGTATTCAATCTGCGATATCACTGGAATGAGTGGGTGGTCTTTGTGTGTGTGCGTGTGTGTGTATGTGGTACAGTATCATTGCAGTGAGTAGGTGGTGTAACCAAAGAGAGGATGTTGCGTGGGAGTGAAGTACCATTGAGGTGCGCATGATTTATGTGTGTGCTGGAGAAAGTTTCTTTGTGTTAATTATAACCCCTATGATCACCACAGGTTTGCCAATAGGAAAAATTAGATAGAATATGACACAATGCAAGCTGATCTCCAAAGATGTAAGTGAGATCATGGTGATAACTGCTGGTCAACAATCAACAGCATATAACTGTTTTACTAATATGGTGTTTTCAATATGCCAGAAGGTATACAGAGAAGGCCCAACTCCAGCAGCCTGGGAATGGGGCTAACTTATAAGTGATTTATTAAACACCAGCAACACATTATTAAGCTGTAAAGTCAAAGGTGTCTTCATGGACTCCGTTCATTTCAGCTTAGCAGGAAAATCTGCTTTTATCCCTTTTCCAACATTTGTTTGTTTCTCCTCCTCAACTGTGTGTGTCGTTGTCAAACAAGTGAAAGTAAAGATGATGTTACGTAATTTGACACCAGCTGTAAGTGTACTGAGATTGCCATTCAAATGCTTTGCTTGTGATGATAGTTTTAATTTATACAGTTAAATTTATAGTGTGTTCACGCCTAATAAATTTGTTCATGTGTTCTATGATTTTATTTAATTTTTTTCTGTCATTTAACTAACAAGAACAGCACTAGATTTGAGTTCTGGGACCTCCTGAGTTACAAATTAACCAAATAAACATTTTTTTTTTTTTTTTCCATTTCACAAGATAACCTGTGAGTGAAGCTCAGATGCAAAGGAAGAACAGGGTCACTGCATGCAAGTGGCTGAGGGGGGAGGGGAGAGGGGGGGGGGGGGGGCAAGGGCGGATTTGCATATTCATAGATGTATGCATACTAAATTAGGCACAAAAAAAGGAAGCAAACCTTCACTAGAGTCGTGGCTGTTTTTAAGTAGTGTTTTTGGTTTGAAAAAAATGACTCGGGTGATTCACAAAACACTTGGTAATTTATTAATCAGTTTGTTATTTTTAGTGTGCTTTAATAGAGTGACAGCAAGAGTTTCAGTAGTTGTTTTATAACCTGTTTCTGGCTACCACTGTTCTCAAAGTGCATTTAGTACACCTCTGCATTTTCCATCTGACATACATGCTATGTAAATATACTCCTGGGCACAGTCATAAGGACTGTGTATGTGAGATATATTTAGCTTCCTCTGTTAGTCTTGCCTGTCACTGGAGCTGACATTGATCTGGGGGGAGATGACAGACTCACTGTGCATCAAAGCTTTCACATGTTTCTGCACCACCGATTGTTACCAACACCGAAGGTGAAGCCATGTTATGCTTTTCATCTCATTTGGATTCTGATTGTATAGGCTTTCTTTGATCGTTCATGTGTGATGATGTGTATGCTTGTTATTTAAAAACAAAAAATACTTCAACCTTGAATAAACATTTAGATGTTTTTTAATCTGCTGACACAGTAAACTTTGGAAACACAGCAAATTCTGTTAATAAGAAGTCATTATTTGTACATACTGTACCATAAATATGAGGTTACATTTAACAGGATATCCAAGGCATTTAGAAGGTGCTCTTATAAAGAGTAGCTGACAGTGATTCAACGGTGCTAGAGTGACAATAAGAGAGTGTGGGTGTGAATCCCAGTGTACATTTACCACTGCTGAAGCTTTTCTTATGTTAAATAAGTGCTGCTTCTATCAGCCTAGGGACAGCAAAATAACTCAGCTTTCATCAAACCTTCTTCTAAAAATATCAGCGATTTCGCCTCAACAAGATTTAAGTCAGTGAGTCAGTAAATGCCGATAATACTCTTGTGGCTGGGATGTTTTGATCTTGATAAAGATGGTTAGTGTACTTGTTATATAATCTATGTTAGCTGTAGTCAGCTATGACTATATTTTTTGTGTGAATCCTACAGTACTGTCTTGAGCCACTTGCTTTAAATTTCGCTTCCAAGGGGCCAGACTTTCTTGTAATTTTTTAAAGTGTTTCTGAGCAACAGTTCTCCAGGCTTTCTAAAGGCCTTTCAGAGTTTTTGGCTGCTTTTTCATTCACTTTCAGTCCAGTCCTTGAACCTGACCATTTTTCACAGGAATGTTATTTTTTGTTTGTTAAGTCAAGCATAAAAAGTCACCTAATTCAAAGGATGTACATCACAGACAACTTAGCAAATAACTAATTTCAAATTGTGTCTTTAGACACTTTGTTACAAGCAGCCTGTTGCAAACATACATAATTTGTTCCCATTTCCTTAGTCAAATCTATAAAAAAAATGGAAGGGATAACAGTTTGACGGGCATGAAAAAAAGTATTTTTGCACCACCAAGGTGATTCCCAAAGAGCTATTAGCCAAAAACTTGGTGTATCTTGAATGTTGCACAGTGGGTCCTCAAAAAGTTTGAAGAAACTGGACAAGTAGAGGACAAAAAGAAGAAGTAGTAGGCCTTAAAAACTATCTACAGCAGACGAACAGTATCTGAAAGCTATGTCCTTCAGAAATGAGAAAAATCCAGCAAAGACCTGACAGAGGACCTGAGAGATGTATCTGGCCCTTCATCTGATACTCACTGAAGACTCATCAGAAATGGTCTCAGTGGAAGGGTGGCTGTAATAAAGGCCACTTCTTAAGGAAGGGAAACAGGTTCTAATTGCCATCAGTATATACAGAGGAGGTCAGGACAGAGGTACAACAGAGTGTCTACAGCCATCTTTAAAACATGGTGGAGGCGCTGTCATGGTTTGGGGCACCAACTTTCAGCCAGTGGAGATCTTGTCAAAATTGATAGAATCATGAACACAGAAGAGTACCATCTGGAAAGCATCTGATTGAAAACAGCTTCATTTTCCAGCATGGCAAAGATCCCAAACACACTGCAAGTGCAGTAAAAGCATACCTGGATAGAAAAAACACACAATATTGAGGTCCGGGCTCTTTGATCCCCCCAGAGCCTGGACCTCAACATTACTGAAACAGTGTGGGATCAGCTTGAGAGAAAACTGAACAAAAAGCAGCCAACATACAAGAAAAGCTTTGAATGTTGGAGCTTTTTCCACCCAAATACTGAAGGGCCAAATATGAGCTGATTCTGGCCCATATATAGCTGCCAGGTTTGGGCCTGGGTACAAGGTTCGATAACCTTTTAAAAACAGCAAGTAAAAGCCTGGAAAACAAGCACTATGTGTTCACTGGTCAAAGAAAAAATTTAAGATTGTCATTTTTAGATCTCAGAATGTCTTTACTGTGTACAGAACACTCATGTTTTCTCTTCCTCTTTTTCTCTCTTCACAGTGTGTTGTTTCGTGGTCCACAAACGTTGCCATGAGTTTGTCACTTTCTCCTGTCCGGGTGCTGATAAAGGGCCTGCGTCAGATGTGAGTACAAATAAATGAATCATTTTAAACTGAAGGCTGAGAGCATGAGAGTAAGAATATGCACAAGCAAGTGAAAGACACGTGGAAAGTGAGAGACGCAGAGAATTTCCTCCGTCACCTGTCGACACCAGTGTTACGGTTGAGCAGCCTCCATCTTTTTCTCTCTTTCTTTTTTTCTGTCTTGACAGTTCAACTGGAACCTCTAAGAGTTTCTCTAGTAAATTCATATATAGACTCAGAACAAAAAAAGTGATACTGTAAAATTCAGGGACGGCATGTAACACCTGCAGCTGCCAAATATAACCACTGTATTACAGTTGTTGGCCTTCAGACTCTATATGGAGAAAATTATGACCTTATATTTAACCACTGGGAGCCAAAGTAGCTGTAATTGCTGCCTGTATTCACTTGTTACTTTTCTTTGTGCTCGCAGAGATTTTATACTATAAATAACTCAAACTCAGATGTTCCCTTTATCTCTTTAGTATCTTTAAAGTTTGAAAAAACTCCATGCTGATTGTGAATGCGAAGTTATATGACAAGAATGCGAACTGTGATCTGTGGCTCGTGCAGACAACGCCACAGATCACAGTTCGCATTCTTTGACGTGAATTCAAAGAGTATTGTCAGAGGTTAAAAGCTGCGCCACCCTCGTATTATTATTAATTCTCTTTAAATGTTCTCTTCACCTTCTTATCCGCTCTAACAACATGAAGTGCTGTTAAGTGGTGTGCTGCTCTGTCAAGGAGCCGATAAGTTGTCTTTTCTTTGATTTATATTCTTAAAATGCAAATCTATTCTCCAGCATATCCTTCCAAAAAGGAGCAAAATGATCTGCCATTTTTTTTTCTTTCTCTTTCTCTCTTAAGAGTACTCTCCAGATGCCATTTTTATCCTCTCAAAAGCCCCTCCTTAACTTCCTCAGCCATGTCTTTACCTGCCTCTGGAGTACCCTTTTCAGGCTGACAAGCACACTTAGCATGCCGCCTTCAGAAAAACACTGTTTGGCTTCCTGTGGAATCTACTGTATAGCTGATAATTCTCTGCAATCTTTCCACTCAAAATACATATAACAAGTAGTTAATTTCTTTTTCCTTTAACTCCTTCTGCCACAGAGCATGACCACAAATAGTTTATTTTTTTGATAGCTTCCGTCACAGGCAGCACCTCAAATGCCAGGCCGGGCACAAATATACATTTCTAAACATCTGCCTGAGTTTTGTTTTATTCTTCGACACGGATAAAATTAGAACTTAAAAAAATGCAGTAAATTCAGTTTTCATGTAAATTACCAGTTTAGGCGAAGACTGAAGTTGTGCTTGCATTGACTTGCTGTTAAACTAATGTCTCTCCACTGTTCTCTTTATATGATAATAACTTTGTTTAATGATTTTGTGTACATGTTTTTACGGCTGGTTAACACTTTTTCAAATTACTTCCTCTCCTCTTGGTCTTCTCCTTCATCTTGTTCAGATGAAAGCCATTTTCTTCATTAGTGACTTCAAATGTCATTCCACATCTCTGTAATCTCCTCTCTATTTCCTCTGTATGTCCCCTCAGCCTTACTGGCACTTATCTGTATATTTCTATATTTGGTGCACATGCAACTCTCCCATCTCTTAATCTGTCTCCCATTGTTTCCCACTCCACCACACCAAACTCTGTCCTCTATTTAAATGCCACTCCACTCAGGGGGCCACTGCTCTTAATTACGGGGCCTCACCATCCCCACTATGTCATCTCTTTATGAGTTCATGGCCTTACGACCTTGGTTACTGCACAGTGGGAATGTAGGGTACCTCTGCTTCTAACTAGTTGTTCATTTAAATATAGACGACAGGAAGGCAAGAAGCCTCCTGATTACAAGAAAGGAGGATGGCGATGCCTCTGACAACACGCACTCACAAAATTGTTTTCCATGAAAATGGCATTTTGTCATATAACTATTTTAGTTAGAGAAGATGAGGATTTTGGCCAAGTCAGATCAGATATATAAACATATGCATACGTATGCATATTTGTCTCATTACAAGCACCTTGTTAACAAGTGCTCAAATTTTGTTATTAACATTGTGGATATAAATTAATTTCTTAATTACAATGTCAGACTTCACACAATGTCTTCACCTATATACACACACACACACACACACACGCACACATGCAGACACAGCCTTTTTGAGCTGACACGGAGAGGAGGAGTTTATCAGCACTCCAGTATTTTCATGCTAGACTAGCAAAAATAATGTATTTAAATAATATATATGGATAAATGTGCATTAGCTATAAAAAAAAACTGTTCTGGTTGATCATGCTGAGTCCTTGATACTGACAATTCTGTCATACAAAGAAAACAGAAAGACAGATTTGTCAGAAAGATTTTATTACCAGAAATATTACATTGTGCTCTGTGGCGATGAGCCCATCTCTCCCTTTTACCTTCTGCCCGTCTCTCCCTCTCTCTTTCTCTGTCAGCTATGTATGTTTATTAAAAGACGAATTCAATTATAGATCTGGGTTAATAGAATGGGCTCCCCGTGGGAGAGGTCGAGGGATGAGCTCCTCTAATGAAACCTACATTTCAGGCATGAAGGTGTATAGTGTATGTGCCTGAAATGTTTGTGTGTGTGTGTGTGTGTGTGTGTGTGTGTGTGTGGTGTGTGTGTGTGTGTGTGTGTGTGTGTGTGTGTGTGTGTGTGTGTGTGTGTGTGGATGCACAAGGATGGCATTGCTTCAAAGTAGACAGTTTATGTAGATTTTCACTCAAAATTTTAAATTACTTCAACTTTATGCACTTACACTTTTTAGAGTGCAGCAAGTAGATTCTCATATGGAAACATGACGGATGATATGTGTAGGGGAAAAAAAACTAACAATGATAAAATGACATTATGTGAAACTAGGCAGTGTGGGAGGATGTGGAACTATATCAACAGATTTAATCAATTTGTTGAACTAAAGAAATAATACAAACTGTTTCAGGGCAGCCATCTAATTTTGTCACAGAAGATGAGTAGATGAAGACCTGTTTTTATTTTTACAGAGTTGTCCAAGCTTTTTGTTTGTTTGTTTTTTGCTTAATTTGCTTATTTACTTTTTTTTCCTCCAAAGCTGTGTGAGCCAGAGCATAGCATAAAGACCCAAAAGAGGTCAAACTTTAGCTTGCCACGTAGCTGGCTGACATACCTTCACAATATGTGAATTATTAGTGTTTCCCCCTTTTTTCTAAACTGCAAAATAAAGCAACTGATCTTTTCCTTCAGAGCACTTAATTCCATGTTTTACTTGCCTTTTCTCCCTTTTTGACATTTTTGTTTGCAGTGCCTCTCCAGGTACACCAACACAGCAATTACACATTCCCCCATAGTGTACATTTATATATGGCTATTCTCATTTCTGTATATAAACAATATAAATGTGATTTCAACAACATATGAGCAAAAGGTATTTTACAGGTATGATGAGATATTTAGCAGTATGCCTGAAGGGATGGTTAAAAACACATTGAAGTTACAAGGCAACCTTTGAAAGGCAGAGGAAGGCTGATGGAGAGATTGCTGTTAAATATGCAGCGTGGCAGACTCCATCCCCTATCTCGTTATTACTCTCTTTCTTCACGGCTCTTTCAAAGCTCTTTTTCCAAGAATGATCGCTTGAGATATCTGTTTCGCTCACATCCTTTAAATAAGATCTCACACGCTTTCACTTACATGTTTCCCAGAGGAAGAATTATAAGCCTGAGTCAGGTAAACACTTGGCACTGCATTTATTTTATTGATCAGGACAGCAAAAGCAGCTGTTACAGCCTCCATTATATTACATTTTACTTTTTTGGAGGAAAGTTTACAGCATCTTATTGAGTTAGAGTGGGTGGCTGGTTTATTTTCACAGTCTTTGGGGAAATGCACGTACTTTTTCAGTAACAATATTATGAGTCAGGCTAACTTAAGTTGTTCTAAATTTAAATGTTACTCTGTGTACTCATTACTTCACATTATGTGATGATGCAAGCTACAATAAATGTCTTTAACCCCACAACCAAGGACCAAGAATAGATGCAGTTACTTTTTATTTTATCTTGATATTGTTACAGGATAAATGATGTGTTTTGCTACTAAAATTTAAGCTGTAAGCTATTTTATCATTTCCTTCAGTTCCCATTGTTTTGGTGCCTAATTTTAGTTTTGAGTAGTGTTTTTTTTTTTTTTTTAATAAAGACAGCTGGTTATTTCACCTAGGCACAGCTAAGTCAGATATGATGGCAGAATATATGTCATATATATGAAAGGAAATGCTAATAAAAATTGCCTAGCATGAGCACATTTATATATTTATAATTGAGCTCCATATAAAATAAACCCCACAAAAACCTTAAGGGTGCCTGTTGATGTGACACAGTTTGATGATAGCTGTAGTCTGTGCAGCGATAATGCCACCATCGATGTGTCAGAAAGGCGGTGAGTACTCGCTTTAGAAGAGTAAGTGGACTGAAGGCAAAATGAGTGAAGAAAAAGTTTTCATGTGAGTGACTGTCAGCGAGGATCTGCCTGTCACACAGAGTGTGAAGAACATGACAGGATTCGTAAGCAATTTTTGTGAGCTGGCTGATGCTAATGCCAGGGAATTTAAAAGACAGTAGAGTTTTAAAAAAACAAAAGAAGAGCAGAGAGTGAGAGACAACACAATGACAGGAAAATGGTCAAAACAGGGTACTGAGCATGGACTAATTGGCTAGTCACTGTCCTGTCATACTGGGCTGATGTTATGAGCGGGCTTTCTGTTTAGACACTAAAAAAAAAAAGAATAAAGAAACCCTAATTTGTTAAAAAAAAAACTCACCAGCTGTCTGCTTTAAGTAACTTGGGTCTTATTGAGTGAAATAAAAAGCTGAAACTGTTAAAAACTAGATGTACAGTGTAGGCACGAAAACACGTCAATACATTTTGGTAAGCAAATTTCCTGAGATGACTGATAATGCACAAAAACACATATATCAGCATTTAACTGGTGAAAGCATGCCCAGTGGCTTCATAGTGTAGTGGTTTACACATTTGCCTAACATGCAAAAGATCCCCACTTTGAGTCTGGGAAGAAGCCCAAATCCCTTGTATATACTTATTTTTGGCAGCATACCCTCACTGAGAATGGATTGACTGTTTGAGCAGGTTAATTTAAACAGCTAGGATGGAGAAGATTTGAAGGGATAAACAAAATGCCTGTCTCTGTTCTCTCAAATTGGTTATTTTATACTTAAATGATAACTCGAAGCTGAATGAACAATTGTAATGTCATTTTGACAGAGGACGCTACACATGCAGCTTATTCTCTGTTCCTAGACTGAGAGATGCTGGAGCCAGTGAAGCTGTGACTGGATGCTGTTACAAAAAAATAAAAAATTAGACCAAATACTGAAATTGCCAATTCTGATCAGCTCACACTCAAATCTGAAAGTGTTAAATGCAAAAGTTGGCAGCACATCCAAACACACTCTAGTTAACCTACCATCTTAGGATGCTATATTAAACTGATTGTTGAGCTGTGACTGAAAGTGCTGCAGAGTAACATTTGTAGTTGCATGGTATGCATGGTGTTTGCTACTTTGGGCCTTACTTTAAATAACAGTATATGGAAACATTGAATTGATTACAGTAAACCTACCAGTCTTTTTCACAGCTTTTTTTTTTTTTTGCCACTCATGAAAGTAGCATTAGCAATTACATTTGACCTTGAGACTAGAGTTGACCTTGAGACTACTGTCACATTGAGGCAACCTCATAGGTGACAATGCTCTGGTCCTGTAAGGAGGAGTTCAGGGTGCATGGAAGGGCACATGGGAGCATCAGCCTTTTCCTGTTTCAAGCTGAGACTCATTTTTGCTCATATCTTGACTTCTATGGAAAAAGAAAAAAGGTAATTTTTCTTCTGATTAAAGTAATTTTCCATCAAAATAAAATTAATCAAAGAGGGGGAGACAATAAAAGTGATGTCTTTATTCTCCTATTCACTACTTTCTTGCAGTCTTCTTAATGATTTTTCTGTCTCATTGATGTTTGAGTTTTCACTGCGGATGCATTTAATCATTCATATTTATAAAGAAGCTGGCACACTGTAATCAGCCCTCATACTGCTCTCTGTCTGCTGCTGCTCATCACTGGAGCTTCAGCAGCACAATGTTCCCTTGTTTTTATGTGGAACAAAAAACAAACTGGAGGTGGTATTGTCCTTGAGAAAGGCGAAAAACAGTATTTTGAACAAATACACAAATGCACAACTGCAGACACAAAGTTGTGTATAGAAATGTACACACAAATCACAGACATCCACGCATTCAGGCTTAGAGACACACTCCTGAAGACACCGTGGGGACGCTCGGTATAATTCAGGCAGTGGTCACCTAAATCCAACGTTATTTCCAGGACAGGTGTGGAGGAGAGGAAGACATCAATCATCTCATTTTTTTCTGGCTCATGAGATTAAAAGGCCTGAATGCACATGTCAAAGAAAACTGGAACTTGTGGTCTTTGTCTAAATTGGCTTATAAGGAAAATCAGCAGTAAGCACTTGACTATTTGATGTCATCAAAGCACTTTCCACTGGAGGAGATCCCTTACAAATCATATTAAATTCTGTATCTGCATGTTTGCTGACTGCAATGGGTCCCCTTGGCAGAAATATTTAAACTCCCACATTGAAGTATGCCCGCTTCACTGCACAATTTGGATCCTTCACAAGCGGTCTATGGGATGCGCACGGCCCATGGGTTCATGTGACAGAGAGAGAGTGTGTGTATGTGTGTGTGTGTGATTGTGTAAGTGTAAGAATAAGCAGCCTCTCAGTAGACATCGCTCCCATCACAGTGCTTAGATCCAGGTGTGGCTGCAGGTGTCACACACACATGAACTCACAAGACTCATTAGACAGAAATAGCCCCTGTTTCCGCCCTAGTTATGCTTCAGTTATGAATGTCCATTAAAAGTAATGGCATCTAATTTTTTTGTCAGTCCAAAGCACATAATTAACATCAAAATGGGGAAAAGACCAAATTGCAGATAATTGACAGTTTTACCTTCTTCTTCTTTTTTTTTTGTTAGCCCTTTTCCCATACAGTGTTACTGGTGCTCTTACAGTATGACTTATTTCATTTTTATCAGTAAGGGAAACTGGCAAGAGAAGCATCAGTGCAGCCACACCCAGACCTGTGTATGTGATTTAATTGTGTGGTTGGGACACAGCTCTGTGTGTGCGTGGTAGATTCACATGTATTCTTAGCCATGCACTGTCTCTGCTATTCAGTCAACTTTAACAGATGTAATGGAAGACTGACTCCATGCAAAGTTTTGTGTCGCTATTGTGCCTATAGGCACACACACAGACACGCTATGCAGCATCCTTTGTAGTCTTTCTAAATTAAAGTGAACAAAGAAATTCTGAGGAAATATGTCTTAATCAGATTACAGTGCAGTTGCCTCTGCATAAACTCCACCTGCCAAACTTTCCTGTACATGCACCATTACCATTCAGAACAGTAGAAAGTGGAAAGTCAGAGAGAGACTGAGATGAATGCTGGTGATAAAAGAAAAATATCAAACAGATGGAGGAGGAGGGGAACGGGCAAAGATTCATTCATTCTGTTTTTTGTTTTAATGGGTTGGATGGTGCACACTTTGAACAGTGCCATCATTAAAGAAATGTTTATGTTGTAGTTTTGAAAGTTGTGTCTTCCTTAAAGAGAAGATCGAGTATGTGAGTGAATATGATTCTAGTGAAAAAGCATTTAATCCTCTTTGTTTTTGTCTTTTCTTGCTCTTCAGGACCCGAGGGCAAAGCACAAGTTTAAGATACACACCTACTCCAGCCCCACCTTCTGTGACCACTGTGGCTCTCTACTCTATGGTCTCATACACCAGGGCATGAGATGTGACCGTATGTCGTACACCCTTCCACCATCCATATTTAGATTACAGTATTTAGATATTGCTCTCATACAGAGGGATGCATAAAAGTAACCATACTTAATTACACACACACACACACACACACACACACACACACACACACACACACACACACACACACACACACACATATATATATATATATATATATATATATATATATATATATATATATATATATATATATATATAATCTGTACAACATTATTTATACCTTATGTCATTAAAGCACAAGAGAGGTGAAGAAGAAAGTGCAGGCAGAGTGGAGCAGGTGGAGATGGGGTGATTGGTGACAGAAGAATAGCAGCAAGAGTGAAAGGAAGGTCACAAGATGGTAGTGAGACCTGCCATGATGTATGGTTTGGAGACGTGGCACTGACAAAGAGACAGGAGGCAGAGCTGGAGGTGTTAAGATTTTCACTGGGTGTGAGCAGAACGGACAAGATTAGAAATGAGTACATCAGAGGGACAGCTCAGGTTGAAGCACATGACCTGCTGTGGTGAATCCTAAAAAGGAGCAGCCGGAAGAAAGTATTTTTATGTCACAAATATCACCATAAATAAAATTCTTGCATAAGATTACAGTTACATCTGTGTGTATTTTTCAGACTGTATGATGAACATCCATAAGCGATGTGTGGCCAATGTGCCGAGCCTGTGTGGCACAGACCACACTGAGAGGAGAGGTCGCATCCAGATCTCAGCTGAGGTTAAGACCAATGTTCTCACTGTTACCAGTAAGTACATCTCAGAAGCATGCACACATATACAGTGCACACACACCTGTGCAGACTTCAGGCTTAAAAAGACTTTTAAAGTTTGAGAATACCAGTCATCTGTCTCCCTCTGCTGTTGGCAGAGGTGAAGGATGGAACTAAAATATGAGCTCAGAATTAGAAATCATTCACATTTGGCCTGCATTCATTTTTATTACAGAGTAATAATTAACAGGTCTTTATTCAAATATGCTGATGTTGAAGGAACATCTTGAGCTTTAACTATTTTGTGTGCAATGAAAGTGAACCTGGAGTAAACTCAATGCGAGTGGCCATTGAGAAGCTTTAGAAATCAACACAAGCCAGATTTGCTTTAACCATACACTATATATAAAAGATTTGTGGACTCAATTTTTTGAAGCCTCAATTTTAGGACGTGGGCCAGCTCAGATTTTTGGATCCACATGTGACCACATTTGGACGAGTTATCAGCGAATGCCCACATGCTTGGTTACCAAACTGCATCCATGGACTGCATGAATGCATCACACAGACACACATTCTTATTAGCGCTTAGTGACATACTAATAAAATACTAGAATTTCAATCACTGTAACTGGGGCACAGACTTAGATGGGCTGTTACGATAATTAACAGGACAGCAGGCCATATTATTTGTCAGATGAGAAGTGCTTTCAGCTGCTCCCTTATTTCCCAAGGGGATGCCACAGCTGATGGATCCGCGTATTTGATTTCTTATTCACCCTACCCTCTTATTAATGTGGGCTTGGGACTGGCATGAGAAGTACACTAGCTTGTGAACCCCTGAGCTTTCACATGTAAGGCTAGTGTGTTTACTTCACCATGGCGCCACTAGGCCATATTATTTGTAACTGCATTAAATATGCATTTTGAATGATGAACACAATCAAGAGGTCCAGTTCAGTTATTTCAATTAGACCTGTCACTTAAAGCAATCATGCCCCTAATAATTCATACTTTCAAGCCTCCTTTATACAGTTTATATAGTTGGGTATTTAAAAAAAAAAAACTTCTTTCATACAGTTGTTGAAATATGCAGCCCAAAAGCATTATTTGGACCAGACTGTAAACATGTTTATTTCTGCTCTGAAGTTGAGCATCTTGGCATGGGAGTCTGTGGGCACTGACTTACTTTTTGGAGCCAGCCTAAAGTGGTCAATCCACTGCAGTTTTTGGCAGTATTTCTGGGCAGACTGAGGTATGACTGAACATCAAATCATTTATCATTCTTGACTCAGCTAGTGAGAACTATGTCATTCTGTAATGGCCTCATTTCTATGAAATGTTATCTCCAGGTCCAAAACTCACACGATGCTGTCAGTGATTTAAAAGGTCATTTGGCAAATGTATCAAATGTTTGACTCTAGTGCTCCACCACAGCATAACCTAGAAAATTTATTGCTGTGGCGCAGTAGCAGGGGCAATAACAATAGTAATCTCCCTGCACTCTTGATTATCTGGCATTAAATCATCAAGCATGTGGCTCAAGAATAAAAATAAATAAGATGTGAGACATATTTGATTTAATTTTGATTGGTTGGTTTCTTGAGTCTGAGTGAGTTTGTTACTTTACTATCTCACCAAACAGAAGAAAAACAGGAGTCAAATCCATTTTCAGGTTCACATCGTGTGTGTGTCACATACACATACACAGAGGTGTTTGTATTTTGTAGCTCTTTAACTTTGTTTGGTTGTTGCTCATTTACAGGAAGTGTTAAATGTGCCAAGTAAGAAAGTAACTTTGTCCTTTGCCATTATTGATAGTATCACTTCTGATTGATATCAGGGATTAGATTAGCATTGTTCAGAGTATTGTCGTACATTTGCATTTTGACTTAAAGGTACAGTAAGTAACATTTTTAGATTTTTTTGTTTAAAAAAGAATGATGTACTCATAAATATACCTAGATTAGTGTGTTATTACATCTTCCAATAAACTGAAGCATTCTAACAAACTTAGAATTAATCCATTAAAAACACACAGGTGCAGGCACCAGTTTGTGGAAGCTGCCATGTTGCCCGCCATCTTGAATACAGTGATGGACATCGCCGTACTGCCTAATCGTGTTTTATGCATGTGGCTAGAGACAGGCCACATATGTTGTACCCCTTATAAGTTGCTTTTAATTGAAAGATCACAAATAGCTCTTTCAGACTATATATGGCCATTTAACATTTGTACATGTAAATGTTCTTCATTTCTTTCTCATTATGTACCGTATTTTTCGGACTATACGTCGCTCCGGAGTATAGGTCGCACCAGCCAAAAAATGCATAATAAAGAAGAAAAAAACATATATAGGTCGCACTGGACTATAAGTCGCACTTTTTTTGGGGGGGGGGTTGATAGAATCCGAGACTCAGAGCACAAATTCCATCTTGAACGGCAATTTAAAATAATAATGGATTAAAGAACAGGACGAACACGGTTACACCTACGTTATGCTAACGTAGCACATTCAGCTACATGACGCACAACGAACACGTGTTCGGTATTGTTACGTTGTAAACACACTTCCAAAGTCGGCGATATTCACAACAAAGGTCGTCTTTATTAACAGAAAAACGGCTGCTGTAGGCCACAGCCACGCCAACCACAACTACAACAGCGGAACAGCAACACACACACAGGCAAGCTCTCGGTCTTTTTCTCTCTCTCCATGCTGCCTTCACGAACCTCCCGAACAGTCCGAAATCCCACAACATCAACACGCTCTCTAACTAAGAGAATCGCTACAGTATGTTAACGTAACATTAAGTTATTCAGATAACCATAGCATAAATAACATACTAACAAGTTAACCAAACCATCAATCCATTGAATTCTTCATCCTCGGTGTCACTTCTAAACAATTCCGTACACTCCGTAGACGAAGCGCCGCTTCCTCTTCTGTGTCGCGTTAGTCAGACTCGTCGTCAGCTGCAGTTCCAATTATTCCAGCCTTTCTGAATCCCAACAGGATGGTTTGTCACTGAAGCCCATGTTTTCTTGATCCATCCAATGACTTCCAGGAAAGTTGGGTGGCGCATTCTCCCAGTTGCCGTTAAGCTGTGCTCTCCATCCACTGCGCCCACAGGTTACGCAAGACTGCCTTAAAGCTGCAGTTCACGGAGATGTCAAGTGGCTGGAGTATTTTGGTTCATGTGTTATAAATGTCACATATACGTCGCTCCGGAGTATAGGTCGCACCCCCAGCCAAACTATGAAAAAAAGTGCGACTTATACTCCGGAAAATACGGTATGTATGTTTCTCCTTTTACAATTACAATTTACAATTACTTATTTTCAGCAAATTAGACATGCAACCCTCCCATCTCGGGACAGCTAACAATGAGCCAGCTAAACAACAACAGCAGCTGGTTATAAGCTCACATTATTCCAACTAATGTCAGGCTTGAGTGTCCTAAAAATCACACTTTACCCCTGATAAACAATTTGATTACATTCTCACATTGTATGAGAGTTTATTCGCTAAGTGTTCGAGACCAACAATGTTAGATCCATTTCAAAGAAAGTTTCACAAATGCCAGCAAAGAGCAGCAAAAACAGCAGCGCTTACCAACAGAAAAGTTCAGGATATCCTCAACAGTTCATCTCAGTATCGCAGAAGTGAGCCTCACTAACTCATCAGCTTGTATCAGACTTTTTTCACAAAGTAAATAGACATGGACACCAGCTGAGATAAACAGCGGACTGACAACTTACACTCACCACAGATGAACAGCAGCAACCATAGTTAAGATTATGTTGTTGAATTGGGAGGGGTAAGAAAACAGAACTCAATTGACTGCAGTCTGCAATCTAGTGGTGGGATTTTACACACTGTATCTTTTAATTTATGTGTACTTCATGAAGTTGCTTCACACATTTAGCAAGCCCCTTGAACTGTGATTTAACCAGTGCATTCAGTGCATGGGTCTCATTGGGTTAAATATATTGAAACAGAAAGTAAATGTGATGATGGTTACACTGGGGAAGGGAGCTGTAGCTGTGGATCCTCTTTGGACTCTATGTCCATTTGTTCTGTGGTGTCTTCTTAATGTTTTGTTTCCCCGTCAGATAGTACATGTACCATTGGCACTTTCACAGTTGTAAAAAAAAATTTATGAAACCATCTTTATGTATTTGCCAGTTAGACATTCTACCTACTTCCCTCACTGTAAGCCTTTAGGACTGCAGTAGTTGTATCTGGCAGCCAACTGACCCTAAGATGTCTCTGAATAAATAAAAAGTATGGTGTTGCTCAGTGAAAGCACTGTCTACCAAGCTTAAATGAAATTAATCATTAATCCATTCATCTGATTATATTATGTCGTTAACAACAATTCAGTATCTGTTTTGCACTAACAGTATATTTGAACTGCTGTCTTTAACCCAAAACCAAGAGGAATGTTTTTAGTATTTGTGAAAAGTAATTTAAAAAAAACTTAAAAAATATCTCCTACCTTTTTCTTTCTACCTAATTAAATGTATATTTTGTTATATTTAATATAACATTAAGTGTTTAATCTTTCTGGTATACCATAGACATATTAAAATTATTATTGTGGTAAATAATTAGTATCTATGCCACTATAATGTATAGAAATCCATACTATATCATTTAAACAAAAATTGTTTCAGAGGGATAGGTTCACTATATGCTCAGATCTCTCTCTTGTGTCATGGTATATTTAACTAAAAATGGAAAACTGGAGAAAAAGTGTCATCAGATTGATCCCTGTTTTATCTGCAGTGCCTTATCTGACCTGCAGGTGGCTGCAGAGATTTACATGCACTTTTCTCATTTGCCTGTTAATCACAGCTTTGCCTTAAAATGAAATAATAAGACATTCTTGTTATAAAGAAAAACTTTTATCAGGACTCGGACTCCACCCACGTGATGTGAGTTCAGTTAATGTGGCAGTCTGATTACATCTCGCTGAGTTTGGACGGATTAACTAAACACTGCCTACACAAACCTGCTCCATCTTAAGAAGTGTAGATGTATAAACTGTGACACTTAATCCATGTGCATGTTTCTTCCTTCAGTAATTGATTGGATCAGTGAAAATATAAGAAATGTCCTCACTAAGTTTTCAATAAATGTTAGCAAGAACTTGTAAAAGTACATTCAAATTCCCTTTTTTTGCACGTAGAATATTTCCCCTGTATGGCCTGCTGCTGGGTTTAATTTCAGATTTTTTTCTCGCTCTTATTTCTCTGTTCTATCTTTACGATTCCCACGCTGGTAGACTGATCATTAGCTGGTGGTTACTCTGGGAAAGGATAAGAGAGCAGGCTTATCACAGGCAGACTGCTAAGACAGCAGAAAAGGCTACAAATTCACTTGTGCTACAAAACAGAGCAGAAGACAGTTGCATTAAATGTTAGAAAATTTCAAAGTAAATTAACAACTAATAGTATTTTGCATTAAGTTTAGTCTTATCTAAATGTCAGTCTTTCACATCCACTGATTATATGTTGATATTCTTGTAACTTGTGGTTATGCTTTGCAGATAATAATAAAAATCAGTTGGAGGTGTAGCGCTCACTTTTGTCCACAGGGGTCAGTATGGAGCTTTGAGTAGCTTACGATGCAGTGAGGTAGAGGTGAAAAAAAAAAAATGCCACCACAGAGAATGAATTGCAGAACCACTAGGAATTACTTTACAGCTCAATGTAGCAGGATCAGGTGAAAACAGCTGCTACACTGAGAAATGCATTTGGGTTGTGAATTTAATCAAAGTAATTGACATGGCTGTAAAGTGACACTTTCATAGTCAATTTTAATTCACCTCTGTCCCCTTTTCATAGAGAGATTAGAGCTCAGGTCGATGACAGAACTGCTCACGTGGAAGCATCTAGCCCAAGGACACTCCAGCAGGGAGAATGCAGTGGGGCACTAAACTGGTGTCTTAAAGGTGTCCCCTATTTTCGGTGCTGCACCCAAGCTGCCTAACAGTAGAGAAGAATAGCATTTACATGTTTTTGTGCAACATGTTGTGCATGTCTAGTTGTTCTGAGAGGTGAGATGTATGGCAGTGTAAATACTGAAACTGGGACACTGTATTAAAAAGCTGTTTTAAGAAAGCGAGAATTAGAATAAGGTTCAACTCCTTTCCAACCAGTGCACAGCTGGTACACTTTTATTTTTGTTTGTTTGTTTTTAAAATAACAGATCAGGAGCCGGGAATGAAGACTCTGATGATGCAACACAAGCAAGGAATGTTGCAGCTGTGTTACTATATTTTTACTAATATAAATCTTGACTCAGTATATTGAGTCAAGATTACTAGATGTACATTACAAGATGTATATTACTATACATTTTACTTCTAATAAGGGGGCATCATAGTGGTGCAGTAGCAGCCTGTGTGAATTCTGTCCAGGTATTCCACCATCCACTCACAGTCCAAAGGCATGTTAGATTAACTGGTGATTCTAAATTGTGTGAATGTGGGCATAAATGGTTGACTGTCTCTATGTATTAGCCCTGAGATAGACTGGCAACCTGTCCGGGATGTACCTTACCTTTCACCCAGTGAGAGCCGGGATAGACTCCAGCCTGCCCACGACCATTAATTGGATAAGCAGTTAAGAAAATGGATGAAAGACTTAATTTTACAATTATTGCTTAGATTTTATTATTCAGGTCCTCAACATCAGATTGTAGTCCATAACAGCTGCACCATCATCTAACACCAAGCCAGCTGATCCAGGGTTAAATTGTTTTGTAAGGCATTATCTCTGACTAAAAGCTGAATGGAGGCTTCACTGTGCTCATCCAGCTTGTGCGGATAAATGTGGCAGAATCACTCACTTCAGAAGAATCACTCCTAAATATAAATGAAAACTGGCACTTGGTCAAACTAAACCAGGGCACAGAATGTTTTTCACCTGTAACATCGTAATGGCTTGGATGAATTTGTCTGTAGACATAAGTTAGTATATGTTAGTAGGCTGATCCCAAAACATAAGCATGTTTCAAAAAAGAACTGAGGATTATTCTGAGACTGAACGATGACAGATGGAGAGCTGGAAGCATGTACAGTATGCTGCATAATTGACTGGCTGAGAAGCAGCAGCCAATCAAGAGTGAAGAGAAAAGGTGGGTCAGGTGACACTGCAGGCATTTAGATGTACAGGAGGGAGTAGCAATATCTGAAATGACAACCCAGTTCTTTCAAGAAAAAGAAATGCAACTCTTTAGACTGTGGATTATCATTATTGTCGTCATCTGTTCAGACATCCTAAAGTGATCATTGTCACCATCCACCAGATGACTTTATCAGGAATGCTTTTGCAAGCAAGAAGGTGGACATAATCCAGTAATCCTACTAACATCTGATGAAGCAGCTTCACAAGGGAAAAGGGGCACTACCAACACCCATGCTGCTGTTCACATATATTATTCTGCTGTAACTGCACTCTTATCACCTCTAACTGCCCCTCACACACAAATAGTGATCCATACATGTTCTTTGCATTTAGCACACACTGTATGCAAGCAAGAATTTCTCACATTCCCATTACTGTACCTGTGCATTTTCAAGCAGCTCCATTTACGTACATAAAAACAACACATCCTCAACTCTTTACTGTAAGTGTCCTTTGAGACTCTTTGGCATGCTACCCTCTTTACAGCTCTGCTCCACAACTAGCATTTGATAGTCACTTTAACAGGAATCATCTAATATTTATTGACCTGCCACACTGAGGGTTTAATGCCAGCCATGCGTGTGCGCTGTGGTTAACCTCCTGGAGTTTAGTGTAGAGTAATGGTTAAACAGCTTGAAGACCTCATCTCTCTGACATCTTGGGGTTTTCCTCACACTGTGAGTTCACTGGCAAGCTGTTCTTTCTGTTCTAGTTTCTCTCCTGGCAATGCTGCATGTTCCCCAAAGGATTACTGACTTTTATTGCAACAGTGTGCAACACTTTTTGTCAGTATAAAAACAGCCCTTTCGCCAAATTAAGCTAAAAACAAGTCACAGCGCATGCTACATTTTTCCTTTCTCTTCAAAGTTTGCATCTCCTCCACTCGTTAAACAGCACAAATTCTTCTAGGATGCACTGCAAGATCAAAGCTGGTACTGAGTCTGCTAAAATTCACACGCTCAACCCAGATTGCAATAAATGTTTGGCCTAAAATGGCACACTTATGCAGTTCTTTTATGGGCCACGTTTGTCTGCACTGAGGGTGAATCTAGCTGCCTCAACTCAGCCAAATGTCCAACTTATGGCCAGATTTGAGATATGTTGTGACATTTGGGCCACATGTGGCTCTTCCTGCATTTCACCAATACAAGTGAAAGAAGCTAGAAGTCATGTGAGTAAACACGTTTTGTCCTGCATAGAGTCCTGTGAGATGGATGGATGGATGGATGGATCTATTTTCTTCATAATTAATTTTCACATGATGTAACAGTTTGCTCCAGAAGCATTACAGATGCAATATTGCACATAATACCTTAGTTTACCTTAGTTTTTATGCCATTGTTATGCCAGTCATTCTGCAACAAAAATTACTGAGCTCCAGCCGAGCGCATTTGTGTGTTGTGGGTGGATTTTTGCACAAGGGGTGAGAAAGGTCTTGTGTGCTTTCGTGTGTCGAGTGCTTTCCTAACGGGCTGCCTAAGACGCAGCAGCCCTGCTTTTGGTAATTGGATATGACCTCACAACTTGACCAGGAACTGTAATTGTGCACACACACAATTTAACCCACACTCTGACCGCTTGGGATTTTTACACCACTGGAATACAATTACAGCCCAATAACAAACAGCCACATAAGAAGGATTAGTGTTGGAACTGGCAACCCTCATTGGTCTACATGGTCATTATAGACAGACTCAGTAACCTCAAGGCTGTAACCCCTATACAGTGTGTTTGAGTGTGTGCCTCAAGTTAAGCATGCCTAGTTTAATTAGTTTGGTTTCAGGGGAGAGTTTTGATTTAAAAACTAAGAGTCTTATTTGGACAAATTTGCAGTCATGAACAGTACAGAACTACTAAAACAGGTACGTCCTGTTCTTGGAAACACAGTATCTTGAAGAAAATGTCTCAAAGGTTGGAGCAACTTGAACTCAAGGATGGAGTGATTGGACGTTTTTAGTCCAAGGTCAGAGTTCATGGTCACTGTAACTGTTACATATTGAACAGATTCCCTCAAATTTGCACCGCCATTCATTTAGACTCGAGGATGAACTGATTAGATTTTCAGGGTCAGTAGTAAAGGTTACTGTTTTTGACCTTAACTCAAGAATCTTTTTGCTAATTATGACAAAATTCCATAGAAATGCTTAATGGGATAAAATGAAGTAATGACAATTTATATCCAAAAATCACTCTGGCATTGTAATGATCTGCAAAAACACTGGCCATAATTTAAGGCCATAATAGAGGAGCAGGCGGAGTGCTTTCTGGCCATATTTCACATGTGGTCAGAGAGTAAATTAACACCAACTCTGTAACAGTTGTAGAGTTTTTGTGCTAAAGGCTTGAAGATGTGTGTACATTTTAGAATTTGTAGTTTCTTTGCAGCAACATCCATATTTGAAGCATTGGTCTGTCAAAATCTGCTTTCTTGGCCAAGCATAAAGTTTCAATGCTGAACCTACATGGATGTAATACAGATAGAACGACCAAGAGATTGGCTGGCATAGGCATTCACTGTGAGGTGGTAATTCTATTTAAAGCAATGTCACCTCATTTATCAATTATCACTCAAAAAAAAAAAACATAACTTCATGTTTACTCCAGCTTCATTAAGCGGGAGAATTAATATGGAAGAGGCAGCAAAGTGAGTGCCGATATAGGATTATAAATATTTGACTGAAACCAGGTGGGGTGTCCTTCAAAATGTGTCAAAAGCGAAAGTTGAATAAACATATTTCTTCTTTATTTTAATTTGCAATAATAAATATTTTCACAGTGATTTATATTCACATTTTTTAACCATAAATGCACACCATTACTAATATTTTCTTTATATTATGAAAATGACTTCAGGTTGTTTTATGAAAATGATCATTAAGGTCACATTTAGCTACATTTGGTTAATTTTACACACAAAAATAGGTTATCTTCATATTAAATATGTGGTCCTGCCCCCTTGTATATTTTTTTTGTCTCATCCTTGTCATTTATTTATCCTAAACAAAGGTTTATAAATGAAAACTTGTAATACTTCTTGAAATTATTAATTCTCTTTTTGACATTCTTTCTCTCTCCTCACTCCATCTCATTTCTTTTTATTTCTCCCTTCAGTCAAAGAGGCCAGGAATCTGGTTCCTATGGACCCCAATGGTCTGTCAGACCCTTATGTGAAGCTTAAACTGATCCCAGATCCCCGCAGCGAGAGTAAACAGAAGACCAAGACCATAAAGTGCTGCCTCAACCCCACCTGGAATGAGACCTTTAAATTGTAAGGCTTTATCACACCAAGTGTGGTGGTATCTTATTTATTTATCAGCCTGTCTTTCTCTTCCTTCTATTCAGTGGTCTTTTATCTCTTTTCCTTCTCTCCCTCACTCACTCAGTGCAGTGATCTGAGACCACATTATATTATGCTTGTCTTTCCAAGCATGTGTAACCGCTGGCACTCAGCTAAGAAACATCTGGCTCCTCGTTTTTGTAAAATCTTGCTTTTGGGGTCATTTGCTGCAGTTAGCTCCAATGACATACTTAATAAGCTACACTGCATTTGCTGTGGAAGTGCATTTGTTCACTCAAAGGCATTTCTATCATTCTGTCTATAAAAATATTGACAGAAGATAGAAATGGAAAGCTTCCTGATATCTACTGTATTTTTGTTTCTTTTATGAATAAATGTAAATGTAACTCTGAGGAATGATACTAGTAATCTGGTTATGGGAGATTTAAAAAAATGAATTTAATACTACTGCTGCAAGTCTTTTAAAGTTAAACCTTTGAATGAGAGAGATGACAATAAAATCACCTACGGTTATCACTGTCAGCCATCATCGTTTGTCCTTCCGTCCCTTGCAGCCACCTGAAAGAATATGATAAGGACCGCCGCCTGTCAGTGGAGGTGTGGGACTGGGACCTGACCAGCCGCAATGACTTCATGGGATCACTGTCCTTTGGCATCTCAGAGCTCCAGAAACAAGGGGTGGATGGATGGTGAGATAAAAGGGGGAATAGAGGAGGGTATGGTGAGACATGAGGCAGAGAAACAGCGCTGGTAGAGGAGGAGGGAAAGGGAAGGTGACCTTGTTCATTAATGCACTGTAGGAGAAATACTTTAGTTGGTGCTTCTCTTTTCAGTCTGATTATACTCAGTGCCAGAGCAACTCTACCCCCATCTCTTTATCTCTGCTTCTTTATCTCCACCACCCTCCCTCCCGCACTTTCTATCTGTAGCCCAGTCTCTATATCTATCTTCCTCTCTTTTTTGCTGACGCTGCCCTGTCAGGGTTTTTAATGAGATGCCAGGTTTTGAGGTGGAATAGTGGAGGTGGAGAGATGCCATTAAAAACCTGATGTTCAGAGCAAACCTGTGCAAGTGTAGGTTTTCCTCTATTCCATCTTGGTGCAGCTCAAAAGACTCACACTTGCTGGCAAGTGGAGATACAGAGTGAGAGTGACACAGATGTAACATCTCATTGTTAACGCTAAAAATCTGTATACTTCTGTGTTCTTGTTGCCTATGGGTGGTATTTGAAATTATGCTGAAACATACTTGTGCAATAATTATACTTTCCAGATGTGTACAGTGATGTGCAGAAGTCTCGAGCCACCCCTCATTTTAAAAAAAACTTTTCTTCCAAGGAACTAGACTTTGTTTTTTAAAGCGGTCTTTAGCGATAGCTGTCCAGGCTCTCTAAAGGTCGTTCAAACCTTTTCTTTGAACCACTTAATACTGACTTATGAATCATTCAAACATAAAAAGGCACCTAACTCAAGGGATAAACTAGTGTTGTGTCTACACATAACTGAAAACTTAGAAAAGAGCCAATTTAAAATTTTGCCTTTAGCATCTTTGTTACTAGCAGCCTGTAAACAAAAACACATCACTTGTTCTAATTTCTTTAGTTGACTCTTCATAAAATGCCAAAGATAACACAGTTTGACAATAGTATATTTGCACTAATGCGGTGCTTCCCAAACAGCTATTATCTGAAAATTTGGAATATCTTGGAGTATGTGCTCAAAGAATTGTGGTAGAAGTGGTAGGGCTAAAAAACTATGTGCAGCAGATGAACAGCATCTGGAAATTATGCCCTTGAGAAATAAGAAAGAAATCCAGCAAAGACCTGACACAGGTGCATCTGACCAGTTGATCCATCTACTGTTTACTGAAGCCTCATCAGTATTGTACAAGCTCTGTTTTTGCTTTATATTTTCTATTTCCATGTGTATTTGCGCATATTTCAATAAATTGCACATATTTCCCATTTTCCTAATAAAATCTAAAGAAATTAGGGGCAGCTCAAGACTTTTGCACAGTACTGTAAATGTGCAAATGTAAGAATATCATTATCCATTCCTCGAGGGTGATAACTCCCATATGTTGTTGACAGTGTGAAGAAGCTAGCACAAACTGAGTAACTCCATCAGTATGCAAACATAGTGGCTGTATTTATTAAGTGTTTATTATGAGATAAGCAACCATGACCAGCTTATAATCATGTCAAGCTCCACAGAACAGGGAACGTGCCAGTTATATTATCTACTTATGCTTTATCATTGCGAAAACAAAAATAAAATATTTTAACTAAAATAACTTTGTGGTATGAGGTGTAATCGCTTGAAACACAGCTCTGATCTCACAGTCTAACTGACTGAGCAGCAGCAAAGAGAATAAAGAGCAGAGATCTGTTTCACTGTATAAATAAACACCCAGCACAAATTATTTACTATTTGAAAATGTGAAAATTATATTGTATTGATTTTTGGGGGGATGATAGGCATTTCCACTGTGATTTGGATCCATCTCTATCAGGCTTTGCTAGATTACCATGAAGGGGAGTGAATTAGTAAATAATCGCCTGATTATTCTTTAGGCCTTTAAATTGGTGCACTAACTGTCAGCAGCTTCAGTTAATGGCAGCAGTTAAACACCCCAATTGTATAAACTAATTGGGAATTGATTTGACTGGAAATATTCTCTCACTTTAGGTTTAAGCTGCTCTCCCAGGAAGAAGGCGAGTACTTCAATGTTCCTGTCGCTCCAGAGGGGGAGGAGGGCAACGAGGAGCTGCGGCAGAAATTTGAGGTGTGTGTGCATTAAAGGTTTGTGCATTAAAGGTTTGTAGTGTGTGCGTGTGCCTGCTTTATGTCTTGGTATGGTCGGCTTGTGTGTGTGTGCAAGCACTATGCATCTGTGTGTTCCTGAGTGAGGGCCACTCCGGGAGAGCTGTTAGCAGTTGGCAGGCACACTTATAGTACCATCCGGTCTGGCACACTGCAAGCCCAGGCATGTGTGTGCGTGCGTGCGTGCGTGTGTTCGTGTGTGTGCGTGTGTGTGTGTGTGTGAGCAAGAGCTGAAGCTGACCAGTAGACCCACGCATTTGGCAGTGGTGAGGAGATCCCCTTTCTCTTTTTTCCTTCTCTTTTCCTCTTCTCCTTCTGTCTTGGTGACACGTAGCCACAAACTTGAGAGACTTTTTCTAAATGTGTTAAAGTAAAGTAGTGATGTGAGTGGGCACATTTGCTTTTGTCACAGTTTTAAAAGATTCTTTCAGACAATTGTCCTTGCAGGACAATTTAAAAAAAAAAAGGAAAAATACCTGCAAATGAGGTATTGTAACATTTTGTGAAATAAAGTATTGTGCAAAGGTCTTGAGCCCCACCCACCCTCCAGCTTTCAGATGCTATTCTCCTTCCTTGTAGATAGTTTTTTTAAACCCTGCTTGTTCTTTTTGGTCCTCCACTTATTCAGTTTCCTCAAGCTGTAAGGACACCCTGCACGCCAGCGCAAAATATGCAAGATTTTTAGATAATGGCTCTTTGGGAATCACCTTGTTGGTCCAAAAATATTATTTTATGAATGTCAAACTGCTCTGTGGCGTGTTTTGTAGGTTCAGCTAAAGAAATGGGAACAAATGATGTGTTTTTGTGACAGACTGCTAGTAACAAAGTGCCTAAAGATACAATTTAAAATTGATTCTTTGCTAAGTTGTCTGTCAACAGAACACTGGTTCATCCCCTGAGTTAGGAGCCTGCCAGCCCTGGAAGCATTGGGGACCATTACAAAAACAGAATCGTCTTTTTCTTGCTGCAGAGTATTGTTTTCACTAGATGGTTTTGCTATAATTCTTCTTAATTGCTACTTTACTTTAACATTTATCAATTTTAAATTAGTGCAATGCAATAATTTTTATTGCTAACTGTTTGACTGTTGGCATTGTAGAGCTGGTATTCCTGCCTTCTATCCTCCATTTCTCTGTGTGTTCCTTCTCCCTGTCCTCATTTAGCTTCCCTCTCTCTCCTTCACTTATATATTTTTTGTCCTTTGTCACCTTTGCTGCCCCCTTGTGATTTTCTCTCTTTTAATCTGTATTTCTTCCCCCTGCCTCCTCAAGGTCACGGTCCTCAGGCGTTCACTGAGACACATTCTCAGGGGGCCAGATGTCACACATGCACAAATGCATCTTTGCACACACGCGCACACAAGCTTGATTTCAACCTCTGGGGTGAAGCCCACAGAGAGGCTGCAATGAGACACAGACAAAGAGATTTCAGTATGGTAACATGAGCTGCATGCCTCCATTTCACACACATGCTGAAACTCCAAATGTTATTCAGAATAAGATATGAAACACAAAGCGGTTTCAGTTTTATGATTAAGCAGCTGTGATTTGTAGGTTTATAGTTCAGTTTGACTGTTTGAAAAAGCACTTAAAGCAGCTTGTTGGAGGACATTTCAGCTTTACCGCTGATACAGTATTTGAAGGAGCACTGTCTGCCTGATGTTTTTCATCATGGATTGATATGAATCAGCTTTGCTCACCACCAATTTCAAAGCAGTTTGCACAACGCACTTACATGTCCATCCATGCGGTAATTGTAGTTTTTATTGTTGAAACACTGCAATACTGATAAGTGCCCTTATATGTACTTTAGCGGTAGAAAACAAGGAGTAATTCATGATGTGATCTAATATGATCACAATACATTGCCAATGTAATTTGGCGCCACTATATTGATAACTGTGTCACAAAAGAAGAATAAATAAAAGAATAAAGAATAAAATAATAAACTAAAATATACCGAGCGGTACCGGGAGCCGCTGAGTACTGGCAGTGAAGAAATTACCGCAACTGCACAGGACAAAAAGTGTAGAGATTGTCACTGTGGATCATCAGTTTAAGATAAGATCAGGAAAGATTAGATGTGCTCAGCCTCTACCTCTGTTTCTGAGTGAGGAGGCATGTATTAATTAAGATTAATATATTAAGAGCATTTTAAAACTGAAGCATGGCTTAGCAAAGTAGAGAATAAGATTAAAGTTCTTACAAAGGAGATAAGACAAGAGTGAATGACAAGGTCGAGACAGAGAGATTGTTAGAAATGAAGAGTGAGCAGAGGACTGAGACTGACAGACGTGCATAAATTGAAAGTTGGAGACAAAGGCCAAATTTATGAAGATGAAGGTCAAATGAATTATTTTAGAGAATGAGAAATGTTTTGAAAACTTTTAGAGTAAGTGGGAGAGCGATGAAAGGCGGAAAGTAGTGACAGTGGTGACTGAGTATGGTGAGACTCACAGGGAGGCCATAGTTGTTATAAAAGTGTGCGATTAAGTGTAAAAGAGTTTGCACAGGATAAATGAAACAGAACAAGAAAAATTTCCTCCTTTCAACACATTTTGATTGATGAGTTTGACTGTAAAACTTCTATGCAAAGAGCTATGTTTATGACTGCGGAGTCAATATCTTAAAGTAAAACAGGGAACGCAGTGGTACACGTAACCAAAAGTGCAGCACAGACAAAATTACGCCAACTGCGTACACTGAACTTGCAGTCTTGCTGCCTTTGAAATTGTTGTTTTGAAGATATGAACCATTTACAATCAGATGCCATCTTCAACATGATATTGTTGCATCAAAATGGCAATAAAATGGCAATAAGACCGCAGTAAGAGTCAGTCTGCTACCAGTTTTGATTATGTGATTGAATGGGTCAAGTTGGCATTTACATGCAATTTGTTTGTGATAATACAGCGACTAACTGTGAAAAACGAATCTGTTGCCTTCCACATACACAGAAATTCACATTAACTCCTTAATTCAGAGTCCAGCCAGAACCTCATAGATTTGGAAGAGAAATTCCTCCAAAAATAGTGACATAGTTGCTGCAAAATGACGTAAGCACTCGGTAACCTTGCTTTTGTATAGGAATACAGCGAGAATACAACCAATTGATTTGAATTTCCTATTGCAAAGAGACATATTGCAGACAGGTTGTGCTCATCTGTGCGGGCTGACTCGGATTGATTGCAATGTGTTGGCAATCTATGCTTATAAATTAGACAGGCATAATTTGGAAACCAATCTGTCTAATAGTGATTATACTCAGTCTCAGAGTCAGACCGTGTTGGCTTGGAGACAGGTTGCCTCCCACCAGGTGACCTGAGGTTGAGGGTGTTGCATACTGGAACTACGTGCTATCGGTCGCCTAATGCCCAAAAATATTCTATGCAATCACCGGGCAGCCAGCAGTTGTTTTATAATTGCAACGACCAATCTCCTGACATTTTTGCACCCGTTCCCACTTCAGTTTCCAGAAAACTACAGATGCTGTGACTGGCACGTTTCATAACAATTGCTGTAATAAACCTTATAAACTATAAAGAGCAGAGTTTTACTTCTCAGCTGTTAGGGCTTATAGTCATGGTTATGCTTACCAGTTTGTCTCTAATAGTAGCCTTTGATTATGGCAATTACTCCAAGGTTTCAAAATTACTGATATTATTCATTAACATTAAAATGCTACAAACAGCGCTTCTTAATGAGTCCAGATGGCTCAATAATGACAGCCTCCTCATCATAACATTTTTAAAGATATTAGCTGGCTATGAAATATTGGAGCTGTGTGCCAGATTTGTTTTGTCTAATTTCTTCTTCTTCTTCATTTTCTCTCACCCCATCTAGAGGGCTAAAATTGGTCCTGGGAAGAACACAGAAGGAAAGTCAGCCAATGCTGCATCCCGGTTTGACTCCAATGGCAACCAAGACCGCATGAAGTTGTCTGATTTTAACTTTCTCATGGTGCTGGGCAAGGGCAGCTTTGGCAAGGTAAAACATGATGTTTAAGTATGTGTGTGTGTTATTGTTTTTGCTGTTTAATACCATTGACCTGCTGGAGATTGCAGATGAAAATTATATGGACCCATTTCAATTGATAGTTTCACTTTTTAAACAGAAAAAACATGAAACATAAGCATTATGTGTGTGATTGAAGGTGCAATCTAAAAGTGCAGTGGGCTCACCCTTAAAAACCAAAAAACAACACAACCATAGCTTATCAACTGGCCATGAGGCCAAATTTGGCTCACTGTGACTTTGGCCTCTTCACCTAAAACAAATTCAAATTGCAAGGTCATTATTTTGACACTGAAAGGGAACCAGCATGCACTGCAAATGCACAAGTGCATCTGGTCAGAGCAAGACTTCCAGGCAGCAATTTTACAATAGCAGGAGTGCTGGACTCTGTCCAGAGGTGCACAAGGAGACAACCTCAAAGGTGATAGTAGCTTAAATCAGGAGTCATCTTTTTTAATACATGGTGTAGCAGAATGTTTTGATTGCAACTCATATAGGTTTAGCAAATTCCAGTATTTTATGTTAAAATGTAATCAATGGTATGACATTCATTTTTAAGCATCTGCACACTAAAATCCTCCCAAGGAAAAACATATATATGCAAAGCAGCCACAGTGCATATGCAAAACCTTTTTTTTTTTTTTTAATTGTGTGCTATAGTAAAGATATTTGGGAGGCTTTTGTGTGTGTGTTTGTGTTTGACTGAGCATCAGTGCTTTATAGTATAACTACAAACAGAGTTTAGAGTAAAAGAAAGAAAAGATGGACCATAAGAGGAACTAGAGAAGGAGGGAATTAAAAATATTAATTACTGACAGTAGACAGAGGTGGATGAAGAGAAAGAGGTGAAGATGATGTGACAAAGCGTGGTGATAAAAGAAGAAAGACAGAGACGTGAGGCATCGCAACAAGGTTGACATGAATAAAATGAGAGAGAGAGGTAAAAACGTCGGACTGAATGAAAAGCGCACGGGGAATCGGGGGGGGGGGGGGGGGGGGGGGGGGGGCGCTGACATGAATGAATGAAAATCAAGGCAAGAAACAGAAAGAATGGGAAGATGCTGTGAGAGACAGAGAGAAGGAAAAAAAATCGGGTTGAGCAGCAGGGTGGAGGGAGACTGAAAGTGACATAAAGAGCATGAAAGAGAAAGAGAGAGAGAGAGAGAGACCATTGTCTGTGTCTCAGACTTGTATGCCTGCTGCCTGTTTCCATGGTAACAAGCATTTAAAGCTACACTGATGCGTCATTGTAATGGAGCTGGAGTTGAGGCTCGATCATTACTGGAATACCCAACTCACACATGCGCACACACAAACACAGATTGCCGAAGCATGCAGAGATACGCAGCTTCAGTGGAAGACACACATTCACACACACACACACACACACGCACACACACACACACAGGTGCAGCCCGTGTTGGGGGCACATTCCTGCAAATGTATATCCATTAGTCCTTTTGGTCTGTGTTATGCAGACAAACACACACGAGGACATTTTGTGAAACCAGTCATTCACGTGATAGGTGTGTCACAAAGGTTCCTGAGTTTGTGTAAGAGGCTGGTAGGAGCTGCTACTGCACCACACTACCACAATATCACAATACTGCTTGAAACACTTCTCTTTGGACACACTTACAGCGTGATTATAACACACATGCAGTCAGAAGGTATGCTTCATTTAGACCTGCATCATCATTCCTTTATATAGCTGCACTTTTCATACTTTGCAAAGCCATCCAGTGGGCCTTGTTTGGAATCTTTAGGCCACGAACCTCATGTTTGACAGTCCTCTAAACCAACTAAGACTATGCGGGAGGGGGCTATTACACAACAAATCAGCTCTTTGTCCCCCTTTCCCCTCACAGAAGATCCTGCAGTCTTTGAGACTTGGCATATAGAAAAATTGTTTGAGTAACAAACAAACTGATGTTATATTTCAAAACATATGCTCTTCAAGTCCACCACACAGACATTATAACTAAATAGATAAAGTTTTATCTAATCTAATCCAAACTAATCTAATCTAATCTAATCTAGACATGATCCAAGATGTTTTTTGTTCGTTTGTTTTTTTTTTACAGCATAAGCACAGGTAAAAATACATCTTAAAAAGCTTGTTTTCATGTAGGACTTCTTTGTACAGAGGAAACACACAATGTCTCAGTGGAAACAATGGCTATTCTATATATAATAAATGACAGTTTGTAATAATACGCACATCCCACTGAAATACAGCATAGCATAGATTCATGCAGTGCAGTAGAGTATGTGGTTTCATTAATTTTGCCTGGATAAATTCACTCTGCAAGGTCAGCAGAGAAAACACAGTGGCATCATTTACGACACATGACAGCTAATATCCTCAGGATGGCTTTCTGGCAAACAACCCTGAAATATTTCCTGGGGTACAAACAGTGACACATGCCGCAATTCATACTACAGCCAGTCTATGAACGGGCCAGACACTGAACCTCTTTGTGGTCAAGAACAGTAATTGGGAAGGTGAAAATATCAGGTAAAAAAAGAAGAAAGGTAACAAAAATAATAATAATGTGAAAGTTAAAGGTGGTGTAAGGATGCCACAAAGCTCCCGTTGTTACTTTTTGACCTACACATTTTATGTCTTTCTCCTGTGCTGGTCTTGTCCTTGTGGATGTATAAAATGAACTTTAGGCCAGATGGTGTCCTTCCTCTCTGTTTCAACTCTATAAAGTTTGTATTTACATAAAGTCACACTGCCACCGTATGCACACACAAACACTCACCTTTATATTGTGTTCAAAAAAGTATACTACCAGTAGAGATCCCGCTAAAGTTTTTAAAACTGGCAGCTGTATAGGCAAAAACGCATATTAATACCCTCATGCATGCTCACACACACACGCACACACGCACGCACGCACACACACACACCCATCTACATATATAACTGTGCCTTTGTCCATCTGTGCTGCACTCCCCATAGAATACTGAACTCAGTAACCTCTCTACATTACCATACCTGAATATTTATAAGACATAAACAGCAAAGTTGCTAAGTTTCCCATCACAGAGGGAAAAAAGGGATAAAAGGTCACTCTTATTGCTCTATTCCTAAAGAATTTAAAGAAAATAATGAAAATAACCTCAGTTTTATCTGAATTTAGAAGCAAGAAATTAGAGGTCATCCAGGCCTTTATGTGTTTATGTCTTTGCTACAGTTTAACTAACTGATGTGTGTCATCTTGCTTCATGGATACATAAAGCTGGATATCATCTGCATAACAATGAAAACGTATGCCATGCCTTATAATAATAGTGCCAAAAGGAAGCATGTATAATGTTAACAGTTTTGGTCCTAGCACTGAACCCTGTGGAACTCCATAATTAACCTTAGTGTGTGAAGAAGACTCCCAATTTACATGAACAAATTGGAGTCTATTAGAAAGATATGATTCAATCCACTGCAGCACAGTGCCTTTAACACCTACTGCATGCTCTAATCTCTGTAATAAAATGTTGTGGTCAGCAGTATCAAAAGCTGCACTGAGGTCTAGCAGGACAAGCACAGACATGAGTCCATTGTCAGAGGCCATGAGAAGATCATTTGTAACCTTCACTAATGCTGTTTCTGTACTGTGATGAATTCTGAAACCTGACTGAAACTCTTCAAATAAACCGTTCCTCTACAGATGATCAGTTAGTTGTTTTACAACTACTCTTTCAAGAATCTTTGAGAGAAAAGGAAGGTTGGAGATTGGCCTATAATTAGCTAAGACAGCTGGGTCAGTGATGGCTTTTTAAGTAATGGTTTAATTACTGCCACCTTAAAGACCAGTGGTAAGTAGCCTATTAATAGAGATAAATTGATCATATCATTGATCAAAGCATTAAATAATGGTAGGACTTCTGTGAGCAGTCTTATAGGAATGGGGTCTAATAGACATGTTGATGGTTTAAAGGAAGTAAGAACTGAAGTCAACTCAGAAAGATCAGGTGGAGAGAGTCTAAATAAATATCAGGAGTATTGAAAATAGCTGATATATCTTTGAGATGGTTATGAATATTTTTCTGTAATGTTTAAAATTTTATTTGTGAAGAAATTCACTAGTTAAAGGAATACTCGGCTCAACAGAGCTCTGACTTTGTCAGTCTGGCTAGAGTGTTAAAAAGAAAGCTAGCAAAATCTCTAATGACACAATGAGTGAATACTATGAATATAATTTACAGGTGATTCAGTAGAGCATGTGCTTTGGGTAACATACTGTATCTAAGGGTCACACTATAAGTTGTTATCTAAAGGTTTTGTAATTAAACGAGCTACACAAAACACCACTGTGCATTGTAACAGGAATAGGAAGTGATACCACAGTGAGAATCAACACCAAGCGAGAGCACCACCCTAATGTTTAATAATAGGGTTAAATACACAATACAACAAGATGAAAAACAACTTTTTGAGGTCACACAAGTAATTTAGCCTTGTGGGAATTACACATCATACAAGCCATAATCTGGAAAACACTGCCATCTTTCCTCAGCATTCTGAAGACTATGTTGGTGTCTGTGCCCTTCTGAAGTATTCCAGCGGAGAAATCATTGAAAAGTCTTCACTAAGTTACTGTCACACTTAGTTTCTTACTACACACTCGTGAAAAAGACAATTTTCACAGACTTTATGCAGTCATGTGAAAAATCAAGTACACCTGTACTGCTTCCATAGGGATTAAGGAAGTAAGTAGTAGCTTGTGATTAACTGATCACCATCAGGTGTGTGTACCTCTATAAAAGCAGACGTTTTGGCAGTTTACTGTTCTGGAGCATGCAAGTGTGTATTAGCACAATACCATGATCTTCTCAGGAGTGGTTGTCCCAGAAAATTCACACCAAGGTCAGAGAAACTGCAAAAGGCCCAAGAGCTGCATCTCAGATTATACAGGCCCGAGCGTGTTAAATATTAAAGTTCATGACAGTGCAATTAGAAAAAGACTTTACAAGTATGATTTTTTTTTTTTTGTAAGGGTTGTCAGGAGAAAGCTTCTTCTCTCTGAAAAGAGCATGGCACAGCTTAGATTTGAAAAGTTTCATCTGAACAAAGCACAAGACTTCTGAAAAACAATGTCCCTTGGACAGATGAGACCAAAGCTGTTTGGCCATAATGCACAGCACCACATTTATCCAAAAAACAAACACAGCATATCAGCACAAACACCTTTTACCAACTGTCAAGTACAGTGGTTGATTTGGGGTTGTTTTGCAGCCACAGGACCTGGGCACCTTGTAGTCATTGAGTTGACCATGAACTCCTCTGTATACCAAAGTATTGTGGAGTAAATATGAGGCCATCTGTCTGACAGCTAAGTGTGACCGAAAATGGGTCATGCAACAAGACAATGATTCCAAGCATAGCAGCAAATCTACAACAGAATGGCTGAAAAGAAAAGAATCAAGGGGCTGCAATGACCCTGTCAACATTCAGACCTCAACTTGATTGAAATGCTTCGGGGGGACTTTAAGAAAGCTGTGCATAAACAAACCTCAATGAACTGAAACAATGTTGTAAAGAACAGTGGGCTAAAATTCCTCCACAATGATGTGGGAGACTGATAACGTCATACAGAAGACAGCTACTTCAAGTTATTGCTGCAAAAGGTGGTTCTACGAGCTATTGAATCATGGAGTGTACTTAGTTTTTCCCATGACTGTATATGTGACCTACCATGAATACCACCTGTAATTTAAAGAAGTTCATTAATCTGCTTCTAATTAGAAAATCAACATATAAGGAATAGTTCATTTTGTAGATATATACTTAGATAAGCTGAAACACAGCTTTTAATTGGCACAGATAAAGTCTGATCTACCTCTCCACAAGAAAAAAAAATTTCTCAAGTTTCGCACACAGCGTAAACACCTTCGACAGGTACAATTGCTCATGTAAATTATTTTTTCTTTTGAAGGCTGAACTTTATTGAACTTCTGCTCTGGTTACAAGTCTGTGTCAGCCTTTCATGAGATGAGACCTGGCCCACACTTGGCAACCACATATTATGGCATATAAGTTATGAAACCTATAAAGCCACAATCCAGGGTGTGTTTTAAACTTGTGTGCATCTCACGGGGTGATTACAAGTAGCTGTCACCCCTAAATTCCCAATAAAAAATAAAATAAAACTTTATTGCTGCCAGTCAATTTCTCACTCAGGCCTTCTATCCCTCACTACATCCTGCCCTCCTTATAATTTGTTTAACCTTTTTTCCCCCCGCTTTTTAATCCTAGTCTCTTCACCTATCCACCTTCTTTTATCTGCAATTTCCCCAAACTGTGCCCCATATGATCCAGAAAATTTTAAATAAGCATTATCCTTACTGTTCATGAAGGGCAAAAAGAAGCCAAACAGCATAAAAATCTTTGAGAAGCTCTGAATAATCTTGGTGACAGTGTAAGGACCACTGGCTAAGCTCTACCTCCCCTTGCATGGAGGTTTCTGCTGCAGCTGTTAGTTTTGCATTCTAATTAATGTATCCTTGAGTTTAGACTGATAGAAGCTTTTCTAGCCATCAAGCACTTATTTTTGAACACTGACAGATTTTATAAGCTACAGAATGGGGCTTCAAAAATTCTCCACAGTGCTTTTTAATTGTTTATAGATGATTCATTCTGAAATAAGTCCTAAAAATTCCCAGTATACATAATATCATCCTACAATCCACGTGCAAAGCATCATTGGCATATATACTTTGTCATACTTTAACACTGTTTCTGGGTAAAATAGCATTATCTCTGTTAACAAACTATGGCTGCAGGAGTATTTTCCAAATTCAGTAAAGACATAGGCCTAACATAATATTTAATATTATAAACCTGTGCAACATCAATTAATAAATACAGTGCTGCTTAGCCTTGGAAGTAATATTCTCTTCTGGTGGTAGTATTCTATTTAGCCTGACATGCTTGAGATTTCAGCTATCAGAGCAGATAATTGCATTTTTTTTAATCGATTCCTTACACTTTTGTTTTGCTTTACAAAACTACTAAAACTGCTTAAATGCAAAATAAAGGTAGCCCTCAAATATAGCATGGTATAAAGGTGATTTCACAAATTTGACATGCTTAAAATTTCTGTTATCTGACACAAATTGCACACCCCATGTAATGTACAGGATGTAATGTATTAAACTGGCATGGAGTCACTCTGTGTAAGAGGCTTTCTCTATCCCATTTTCCTCTTTCTCTCCTTTCTTGTTCTTTTTATTTCCCCCTGGTTATTTCGCCTCCATTGGCATCTTGAAAACTGATGAATTAGTTTTTCTTTGTCCCTTTTCTCTTTATTTCTACTTTGACTGTCTAACCCAAAACAGTCAGAGAAGCTTTCCTTTATCACTCTGATCCATTATCCCCGTCCTTCACAATACCTCCCCTGTTTCTCCTTCTCCCCCTCGTTCCTCTCTCTGTTTCTTTCCTTTCTTTGTTGGTACAGAGCCATGACAGGAGCTGTGTGCCTTAAACATTTTGAATATTGATGAATTCATCTTCTTGCATTTCACATATGTTCTTTGTTCTCCTTCTCTCTAAGGTGATGCTGGCGGAGCGTAAAGGAACCGAGGAACTGTACGCTGTGAAGATCCTGAAGAAGGACGTTGTGATCCAAGATGACGACGTAGAGTGCACCATGGTGGAGAAGAGAGTGTTAGCGTTAGCTGGAAAGCCCCCATTCTTAACACAGCTGCACTCTACCTTTCAGACTATGGTGGGTGGGCTGAGTCCCTGTTGTCATAAGCTTACAGCTGGAATGCATAGGGTCTCCAAAATATATTCATTCATTTATTCATACATATATATTCATACAAGGAAAAAAAACCCAGCTGCCCTATTTGCTAACTGTTTTAACTTGTCATTCCTTTTCCAATTTCAGTCATCAATATGAAGAGAATACTATCATATTCACTGCTATGGATCTCACTCTAATCGTGGACACATTAAAACATTAATACCTATAGTAAAACTAATAAGTGTTCAGTATACACTCACTGGACATTTTTTATGTGCACCTTACCTTCAAAGCTGCCTTAATTCTTTGTGGCACAGATTCAACAAGTTGTTGGAAACATTCCTCAGAGATTTTGGTCCATATTGACATGATAGCATCACACAGTTGCTGCAGATTTGTCGGCTGCACATCCATGATGTGAATCTCCCATTCCACGACACCTCACCGTCATGTTCAAGAAACCAGTTTGAGATGATATGAGCTTTATGACATGGTGCATTAACTTGCATGAACAGCTGTATCTTCTAAAGTGATGGTATGTGTATTTCAGGGAATGCAGATTTTAAACCAAATTTCACAAAATGTCATTTAAATTTTAAGTTTGTTTCATAGTTTTTATCTGTTTGCTTAGAGTCTGTGGATTACATTAACTGTTTAATGGATAAATGTGGATTTTCTTTACATACCAACAAACACAATGATTACAACCTTAAAAAAATCTGAAGTGTTGTCATAAACTTACAGCTGGAATGCACAGGCTGTATTCATATATGATACATGCTCATCTTCTGATTTATATATAATCCATAGTAATCCTAACAGTGAGTCAACAGATGACTAAATATAACTTTCCTGCTACATAAACACACTCATCTGTATATTTTCACTGATTACTGATGTGTTATTAATAAATTTGAGTTTGGTGGTTTAAGAATAGACAAATAAAACAAGACACACACACACAGATACACAGACAAACTTGATATGTGTGTGTGTGTGTGTGTTAATCCTGCTCAGCACTAATTCTCTGACCATAGGAGGGCTTTTGTACATGGAATTTAGTTATTTTGTGCAGACAGTTATAACAGTCATGCATACACTTATCCATACAGTATATGGTGTCTATGCAGTGCGCACACACAAATACGGTTCTGCTCATAAAACTTATCAGGGAGTACAGACACTACAAACTCCACAATACACTCCAAAACACACACATGCACGTGGCCGCACACCAAATCCCTCCACATTTTCTCACTTACTGAAACTTATTGGCAATTTCTGTAGATAATGGAGGACTACAGGTCCCTAAATTGATGCGTTCCCTCAGTTGAAGACTTATTGCACCAACAATCCAATCACCACTTTTTCCCCGTCCTCTTCACTTCCTCTGTCATTTTTTGTGCATCTCTCCCCTGAACAGTCTCTTCCCCTTCCTTAGTCTTTTACACTCTTTTGACCTGTCATCTACTTTTATCAAAATGCACTTTGTGACCCATCTTTCTCTGCCTGCCCTTCTACTCCTCCACAGGACCGTTTGTATTTTGTCATGGAGTACATAAATGGCGGAGATCTCATGTATCAGATACAACAGGTCGGCAAGTTCAAAGAGCCTCACGCCGTGTGAGTACACAGATACACACACACACACACACACACAAAATCAGAGCCCTTTGAAAGTAGGTGTTTCACACTTTAGTAATACCTGTTTAAATTATGGTGAATAAGCCATCAGCAATTTGACTAGTGATGGATGAGCGATCGCAGCAGAGCTTGGAGGTGAAATATGTTGTTTGCCCCAGTGCAGCTTGCTGCACTGAAGAGCTTCAAAGAAATGAAAGTAATCCAGCAGCTCCTGAGAGTTTTCAGTGCGTGGCACAGTACCTCCGAAACTGCAGAATATAATTACGGTGGCTGGCAAGATCTCTGGTGTCAAGTCGAACCAGCAGGCTGACACATTTGACAAGCAGGCTGTCGGTTATAGAGCGAGAGCCGTGGAGGAGTTCACCCTTCTTGTAATTTATATAGAATTAAAGTTTCTACCCTGTGGCACAAGGTTTAGACTGCTGAGGGGGCAAGTTAAACTACGTGAGGAACTCTTTTAACTAAGGCCGTCAGCTTATTCTACTCTCTTTCTTTATTAAACAGTAGTCAAGGTATCCTGCTTTATAGATGATTAAGTTGCTTTCAACTTCGGTGCTGCTGTGTCTTTTTGTATATTGTGATCCTCTGTATTTATTCTTTAACACTGCTGGTCGTCATTCTGATCACAGAAAGAACATCTAACTAACTCTAAACAGGCTCTGCACATTTTTCACACCAAATGACTCTTGACGTTTTTGACATGCACTTTACAAACAGACACTGACCGTGCGCGCCTGTGCAAGCATGTTTGACTGCAGTTAGTCCGTCCATACTTTTGCTGTTGATCTTATCAGCTGCTCTCTGGCCTTGAAGAGACAGCACTGACCTTTATTCTGACACGCTGATGCACACACAAATTATCCCTCTGTTTTCCTGCTGTCCTTTCTCTCAGCCTCTGTCTAATTGCTGTTGTTGTTTCTGTTGTGTGTGTGTGTGTGTGTGTGTGTGTGTGTGTGTGTGTGTGTGTGTGTGTGTGTGTGTGTGTGTGTGTGTGTGTGTGTGTGTGTGCAGATTCTACGCTGCAGAGATAGCGATTGGTCTGTTTTTCCTTCATCAAAAGGGCATCATCTACAGGTAACATGCATACCACAACCTACTGACTGCAGAACATTAATCAAATACAGCTGAGCTCGAGCTCCTTCGTGTAAAACCTCAAACCTAAATATGTATCAACAAAAAGTCTGATATGATAATAAACGTATTGTGACAACACCAACTCTGTCAGGCAACTTCTGACTGAATTTGTTACTGTCTCAATAAAGTACTCTACAAGTTTATTCCAGCACAGTATTAGCAGCTAGAATAATACTACTACACTGGCTTTCTATGACTGACAGTTGAAAAAAATCTTTATTTACGCTATTTTAATCTTTGGTGCGAGCCCTCAGTTCCCCGTCTGCCTGAAACAAACTTGTTTTAGCTCTTCCGCATATAAGACTACCCCCCCTAAGATATCTTCTCTCTGATGGGCAGACTGAAGGTGATCACACCCAGAGCTCTGTGATAGACATTACAGCTAAATACTATAAGTCTTCTTCAAATAGTAAGAAAGCATAGGAAAAAAAAAAAACATAATGAAAATATAACCAAGAACCATCTTTGCAAGTATCTGGTTGTTCAGTTTTGTTCTCTGAATGCACACTGTAGAGCTTTGACCAAGAGTAGCCCTTTGAAAGCAATGTCTTCATATCTGCTTGCTTAAAGATACAAGGAACAAATTTCAAGAAGGTTTTGACCCTTAAGATTAAAAATGTAAATTTTTTTTGCTGTTTCTAATGTCACTGCTAAGAATCCCAACTGCAAAATGTAGCCACATATATTATGCTGCTGTGTTGTTTCCCTTTTCCCTTTGTTTCACCCTCCCATAGAGACCTGAAGCTGGACAATGTAATGCTGGACTGTGAGGGCCACATTAAAATCGCAGACTTTGGCATGTGTAAAGAGAATATGAATGATGGAATCACAACCAAGACCTTCTGTGGCACACCTGACTACATTGCTCCTGAGGTAAAAAGAAGGTGGTTGGCTCAGTAGTATGCGAGCACTCATCGTTGTCCTGCAATAGCAACACGGCCATAAAAGAAGCTGCAAAAGGTTGTCAGCACTAGACAGACAGTCACAGCTACTTCAGCATTTTGAACATATTGATGCCACTTTCATGTCTGTATTGTAAATCCGTAGCTGGAGCCATGCTTTACTGATGAAACAAGGAAAGAGCTAGTTTGGTTCTGTCTAAAGGTAACACAAGCAGTCTCTAAAGCTCACTAAAATACTACACTGAATTTGTCCAATGTTAAATTACCTAAAGCTCAAAATGAAAAATTTGCAGGTTTTTTTTGTGCCAGATTGTTTCTTGGCCAGAAGCAGGGATTTCCTCAAGTCTTGCTGTCTTCTTATGTAACACGCAGGAAGAATGCCAATGAGCATCTTTCCAAAAATAAACTCTTTCTTAAAGTGCGGTGGTAGTTTGGTAGTTGTCGGGTCAGTGTGATGATGTTGCTGCCGTGGCTGTTTGTTTGCTGACGCTGTGAGAAAATGAGCTCCTATTAGCTGGAGTCCATAAAGAGACCTTAATACATTTCAGCTTCAGTATCAGCTGGATCTCATTTTAGTCAGTCAGCATGCCAGCCTGTTTAAACTAAACTTCCCTTAAGATTGTCTGTTTGGGTATTTTTTTTTTTTTGGAACACTCTTACCGCCTGAATTTACACGATAAAGAAGACCTTCAGTAAATTTACACTGAAAATGTACACAAAGTTTTTTTATCTTTTAGTTTCGTATTTTATCATTTTGGAAGACTCGAACAGCACCCCGATAAAGCCAAAAGTTCAAACAAACATCAAACCATGAAAGAAATAATTCTATGTAAACCTGGCAAGTCAATTGCAAATTTGGTGCAGAGTCCACACGTTTCTTACTTTTGATCTACAAAACTCAGGCTCCTCTTGCAGATGATGCAGGTGATTTGTTAACTGGCTTTCCCTCATACAAAAATGTGACACACAAAACTATTTCACAAGAGGATGGATGGATGGATGGATGGAATATCAGCAATGTCCAGTACAATTCATAACCTGTTCGTACTGGTTAAAAAAAAAAAATGCTGCTCTGCCCTTAAGGTGTTCGTTAAGCTTTGTTAAGTATTGGCAGTACCCCAGTGGGGACATGTACTGTACTTGTACTTGTATTACAAATAACAAGTCAAGTCAAATTTATTTTTAAGCACATTTAGGAACAACAGCTGTTGACCAAATTGCTGTATAGCTAAATGTGTGAAAGCAATATAACAATAAAGCAAAACATAAAGCAATCAAACTGATTTTAAAAAGAAAACAAAAGATGAGAAAGCAAAAATAAAACAGCACAAATAAAAAGTCATCAGAACTCTGGTCTGGTCAAGAGGTAGAGGGGGGACATCTGCTAATTGGAAGGTTAGTGGTTTGACCCCCGGCTCCTCCGGCCTGCACGTTGAGGTATCCTTGGGCAAGACACTGAATCCAGAGCTGGCCTTGACGCATCCATTGGAGTGTGTGTGTGTGTGTGTGTGAATGTTTGGCTAAAAATCCTTAGGCACAGAAATAAAGGACTTGTATGAATGTGTGTGTGAATGGGTGAATGAGGCTTGGGGTAGGAAAGCACTTTAAGTGCTTGGATTGAGTAGAGAAGTACCAGACCATCCATCTTAAAAAAATGAATTTGGTTCTTTACTAATAGTTGTCATGGTCCGGGGCCGGTGGCCCAGTATTTTATGTTCTTGTTATATAGTTCTGTTTTATTATGGTTTCACTGTTTCTGTCCCCCTGTGTTCTGTTGTGTTGGTGTCTGTCATATCCTCAGGTGTCAAGTCGGTGTGTACTATGTTAAGTTACTTCCTACTTTATGTTGATAGCTGTCCGGTCTCTGTCTGTTGTGTTCAGTTTTGCTTCCCCTGATCTTGTCCTTGTAGTTAGCGTCACCTGTGTTCCTGGCTGTTTCCACTTCCCTCGTTATCCTCCTGTGTATTTAAGTCCCGTGTTTTCAGTGCCTGTTGTCGCGTCGTCGTCGTCTTATCTTCGTCTTGCTCTTCGTTTCCCCATGCTGTGTGCCTCTGTCAGTTTTCCCTGTTTTTCTGGAGTTCGGTTTTGTTCGTGCCTTTTGTTAGCTCTGCCTAATAAAGCCAAGTATATCCTACCTGTCTGGCGTATCCTACATTGGGGTCCTCCTTCCTGCCTGCCACACAGCTGATCCATGACAGTAGTAATAGTTATAAGAATTATAAGAATTAAAGGAATGAAAGATTTGTGTTTCTTGAGGCTATTGATTAACAGATAGGATCATTTTCATTCATGCTGACTTGCTTTGCATTAGACTGAGGCAATGATTGCAACTTTTCTGAACAAAGTGTCCTCTATTTCAGATTATAGCCTACCAGCCTTATGGAAAATCTGTGGACTGGTGGGCTTTTGGCGTCTTGCTCTATGAGATGTTGGCTGGACAGGTTGGTCCGTGTGTGTGTGTGTGTGTGTGTGTGTGTGTGTGTGTGTGTGTGTGTGTGTGTGTTTATTTAAAAAAAGAAGAAAGAACAGCATCTTTGGATCCACTTAAATGTGTGATTCACGCTCCTTTCAGAGCAGCTTTTGTATTCACGGCTGAATGTGAATAAAAACAAACACTCTCGATCTTTAAAATGTGACACTGTGTAATGAAAGGTTAGCTATTAAATTATATGCTATAATGAGATTTTCTTTCATGGAGTTAATAATTGTTAAGAATAGATTTGACTTTTCAAATTCTGGATATTTCATTCAGAGTGGATATTTGGAATTTGTAAGTGTTAAAGACCTGCAGCATTTAGATTCCTAGGATACAAAAAAGCTTTTAATGAATGAATTTAAATACCCTCTATTTGTCCTGTGCCGCCTTCTGCTTCTCCTCGCTCATCTCTCTCCTGTCCTCTCAAGCCTCCGTTTGATGGAGAGGATGAAGATGAGTTATTTCAGTCAATCATGGAGCACCACGTCTCCTATCCCAAGTCACTGTCCAAGGAGGCTGTCGCTATCTGTAAAGGGGTGAGAGTACACACACGCACACACTCACATGCGCAAAGCATGCTTTACCCCACAAGTCCTCGCCCGTCTCTCAAGCTCAACCTTCCTCCCTCCTCGCAAACTCTCTCTCTTGCTTTCTCTCTTGCCTCCTCTCTTCCTGACACTCTTCTCTCTTTAACACAAATGCACTGACGAGAGGATGAGGAAGGGATTAAATCTGTTTGAGGAAAAGGAAGCAGGGAGAGGAAGAGGGAGGAGGTGAATGGAGGAAGAAGGAAAAGAAGGAGACATCAAAATTATCTGCATAATTAAAGCCATTGTGGTGGAACATTTATTTGGAGTGAAACAACATTGTTCCCTCTCACTATCTTCCCCGCTTCCATCTCGCTCGCTGTCTCTGTCATAATGCTCTCCTCGTCCATCCTTTCTCTCGCACTCTGCAGTGTCCATTGTCAAGCCATTGTTGTGCTTTTTTCATTGTACATCCTCTCTATCGCTCTATCACACACACACACACACACACACACACACACACACACACACACACACACACACACACACACACACACACACACACACTACACACACACACACACACACTATATCGCTCTAATAGCTTAAGCCTGTGCAGTGTTCAGTTGGCTGTAGAAACTCCTTTTCAGAATAGACTGGCCAGCACTAAATGCCGCACTGACACTTCCCATTTGATTGGGTGGGTGTTTGTGTGAATACTTGGATTATTCATGTTTTGGGGACATACAGCGTTCACTCCCATCCTTTTTCACATACGTTAAAGCTGGAGAGAAAAAAATATATACATAAATGAGTTATTTTCTTTTTAAAGATCTGCAGTACCTACAGAACACACCTACACATTAACATCAGCGTGTAGTGCAGGCGTGGATGAGGACACACACGTGTGCTCCGCCATGACCTGAGTCATACATCCTCCTACTAAATTTAAAGGCAAAGGCATTCGTAGTCAAATTAATGACAAGTATGTTCGCTGAGATACAAACACCCACACGGGCTGTGTTATGTATTAGTGATGATTACTTGGTAGTAGCGCTACAACAGTGCATCTTCAGTGGAGCATGAAACCTCGCCTCCGTCCACCCCCAGAGCTCCCACTGCACCCTGCTAGGACTGCCTGAGTTAACTCAGTGTGTGTGTGTGTGTGTGTGTGTGTGTGTGAGAGAGAGAGAGAGAGAGAGAGAGAGAGAGTCAGTGTGCATGTGAAGACAACATGAAAGCTTCATTTTAAATGCTACAAGATAATTCCATTATTCTATTCATAAAGTTAATTTTTCAGTGCCATGAAGTTCATGCATTCTGTCAACATGTTGGACAGGCTTTCCCTTAAATAGCCTGTTCTATGAAAAATGACTAAAATTTAAGTACCAGTTTGTAACCGGAAGGTGATGCTTTCTTGACAAAAATCAGCAAACTGCATGGAGCTCTGCAGTATGAGAAGTAGTCAAATTACAGTAAAAGCAAGCATACTTGTCAGTGTTTGCAACAACATACAATGTATCTGACTCATTCTACTCTAATTTGTTTTTGGCTGCAGTGAACAGAGATACAGGTCTCTCTGCCTGCGTACAGAGAGCTGAATGTTAGAGTTAAATTGAAAATAGCTCCACGCTGCCCAAATGAAAGCAACACCTCCAATCCATTATCAGATTATTAGTGCATTTTCAGGTATTAAAAGTTTTCGGTACTCCAACTCTGCTGAGGTTGCTGCACAATTTCACAACATCTTAGTAATCTTAGACAAGAAGCAAATAGTTCAATTCTTGCCAACATGCAGTATATTACTAGACTCTTGTATTCTCATTGAATGCTTAAAATCTGTGTGTGTATGTGTGTGCGTGGGAGGGGAAGGGAGGGGAGGAAGAGTGGGTTAGGACATGTGTGGAGAGGGAGTGATCATTTCCACTCCCCTGCTTCCACCCTATCAAGCATCCATATTTTATAGCCAGCAATGGGCGACACACACACACACACACACGTGCATACACACACACACGCACAAGCTGCTGTTACAATGTGTTTTGTAGCGCTGCAGTGTTAGGTACATGATTTGCTCAACTTGATTTGATTCTACAGCAAAGAGTAATTGCTCAGATATGTCCTCAAAAGCAAACGTAGGTGTGCGCAAAAGTGTTCTCTGCTGCACTGAGCACTGGAAGTTTCGTGAATTAAATCTCAGAGCCTCATGAGTATGATCACAAGTATGAAGCTTAAGTTTAAATGAAGATTATTAGCTAAATTATCATTTAGAATATAAGCTTATTTAAAGAAAATGTATTTCCATCTGCAGTAATCAAATGGTATGACTTTGTTATGTGCATACATGGAAAGGCAGAGAGAGCAGCACCAAGGCCCCCATACAGAAAAGAGCAGACATCAATGACAACAGATATGACATTGATTAAGTCAATGTCATATATGGTACAGCATGAAAATTACAGCATTATTATTTAAAAAAAAACAAAAAAAACTACAGCATTAAAATGAGGAGTTGGGGTGGAGGTGGGCTGCAAAGCCACTTATATCAGTTGACACGTGGAGGCAGAGATCAGCTCATCTGCCTTGATGGTGGCTGATATTTACTTTGTGTCCTGCCTAAACTAACACAATCCTTGATTTTTACTTAAAGACAGCTTTGACAGGGTAGCCAGCTACTGTATACTCTAAGATGTTTGTGTAAACTTAAAACGCTGGTGACTTACCAAGTTAGAACTGGATTTTGTGTATTTACAGAGAACAACCTTCAAATTAGAGACCGAGAGAGTTTCAGGTATTTAATCAAATCCAAGAAAAAGATGTTAAAGGATACACTGACAGTATGTCAAACTAATGTCTGCCAGATGGCAGTTGCAGCCCATTAGTACAGAGAGTCGAGGAAAACCCTGCCATTTTCACATATGCCATTTTTTTCTGCAATCATGGGCGATTTCACTTTGTCTGCTTTGTGGTCGACTGGATGTGGTGCTCTGTCTGACTCCTGAACACTCACACTGAGGAAAGGTACATATTCACTAAGTAGCTGCTGTGATTGTACCCTCTGTTCAAAAGGCAACAAGTTTTGCTGCTTGACTCTTAAAATAAAGCTGCCAAAGGAATTTTAATCAACTATAGGACAGGTGTGTTTTTAAGTGTACCTTAAAACTGTTGCTCTGTGCCCATTTCAACTTTTCAAGTTCAGAATATGAACTAGAAATATGAATCACAGATGTAAAAATGACTAAGAAATGTGATTCTCCAAGTTTTTGTCGCTGTCTGCGTGTCCAGAGTGTAACCCACCATTCACCTTGTGACAGCGGTGATGAGCTCCAGCCGCCAGTGACCCTAAGTTGGATGAGCGGTTAATAGATGAATGGTTGGATGTCCTGTCTAAAAATGTCCCTCCACAATCTGCTATAGGTGTTTAAATTGTGTTGAAATGTGGTGACTGGGAAGGCCATAACAGCTTATTCCACTCACTTTCATACGCATGAGACTATTCAGTGATCCCCCAGCATTACAACCACTGGATCCCCCACTGTAGGGTTCAAGAGTACATGTGTATATATTCCACTGCCTGTTACTTTAGGCATGTGTGTATGGGGAAGAGTAAGGGAATTTGTGTGTGTGCCCATGCACTCTGAGCAGCCAATGTGTTTCATGCAGATTCGTGCACATGTGCATGCAGTGCAAGATTGACTGACCCCTTGAAAATGTTATTCTAGCTGTAATATAATGAGTTATGACTGCTGCTCCTGAGGGAGGCACACCCCACCTACACGCGCACATTCATTCTAGCATCACTCCCCTTGGAGGTTTTGTGTGGACAGACATTATAAACGGTCTTTAATTATGCCTGTGGACAACTGCTGTGGCAAAAGAGGAAAGAAAGACAACAGTTATTCATTTGTCTGCAGGCTGTTACTTGGTGGTTTATATTTGCTCTCCAGGGAGAAGCATGCAAGATGACAGATAGTAAAATGGAAGGATGGTTAAAATGAAGGATTAAGAAACTCTAATAACTGTAACGAGTTTGGTCATAAACAGCAATGAGTAAAAGAGTCGTGGTTTGAAACACAGGGCAGGAGACGGAAATAAATTAGATGAAACTTTAATGATTCCAGAGGGGATATTTTGGGCATAGCAGCAGCACACTCTTGAGCACAAATCAGATTCAGGCTCATCTTGCAGATTAGTAATATGACTGCTGTTTACTTTATGTAACTTTATGTACACATCACAATGAAAAGTCGTAAAATCATTATTGTCCTGAAAAATTTAGTGGTGCAGCTCATTTGTAAACGGTTAACACTTAAAACAACGTTTTTCCTTTGGCAAAGAAGACGTGACTAAATAGCTCATTAAACTTTTTGGCAACACCAGAAGCATTGCTCCAGGGCTTTTAGCGTTACCCATCTGATCACTCTGCAATTTTGGTCCAACAGATTTTCAGTGGATTGTAGTGAAATTTTGTACAGACACTCTTCGTACCCGTAGTGAAAATTGCAGCTATATTGGTGATCCACAACACCTATATAAAAGATGACTATAGCCAAAAAGCAGGGCCCATTGGTTTTTGAAGCCCGAAGTTTAGCATTATGGCATTTTGGTTTTACTGAGCTCAAATTTGGACGAGACAATGGAGTGCTATCAAGTTTGGTGAACAAGTTACATCAGTAGACTGTATAGGCCGCTTGCACAGAGACAGATACCTACACAGCACTAAGTAATATACAAATAAAGCACTACGGTTTCATTCCTCAAAAGTGGAGCACAGAAGTCTTTGGATGGTTTGTATAACACATTAAAAATGCCAATCAGAGTTAGCACCAACTCAAAGCACCCACAGCCTTCTTTGTTATTTATAAGTGGCCATTTGAGGAATTGCAGTTTTTACCCCTCAGCCTAAAAAGGCTGATGGGTTATTGTCACACCACCAGGCGGGCAGGCAGCCACCTTTCAACCCTGTGAATGCAATAATTCAAGAACGATGTCACCTAGGGTGTTCAAATTCATACCATAGATGGATCTGCTAAAAATCTTGCATGAAATTGAATCTGAGAGGTCAGGTTTTCTGAAAAGCTTGTGAATGCGATAACTCAAGAAAGATGTGACCCAGGATTTTCAAACTGATACAGTAAATGCATCGGGGGTTCAAATGTAATGCCATTCACAGAGAGCGACAGTATTCTCAGTGGTTTATATTTTTATATTATATTTATATTATCATTTAATGTCCCTGGTTCTTACTTAGCCATTTGCTTTTGAATTGATATGGTGAATAAAGTCATTAAGGCTCATATGCACCCCATTAAGATCTACTGAGACCTGTAATTATGTGTTCTAGTACTTGTACTTCCAGGGGATTCGTGCCACGTAAAGATTCTACTGCCAGGAGGCTGAGGGGTAGCACTTGTGGCCGACAGTGTTTTTGGCACTCAGCACTGGGTTCCTTTTTTCAGCCCCATGGGCTTTCCTTTGGTAACCAATCACCAACTGGTTTCTAGGCCTGTGTGAATGAGGCCTTTATTCCATGCTAACCCACTATACTCTGAAACTATGATGGTGAGCATGGTAAACATTATGTTTGCAAAACATCAGCATGTTAATATTGTAAGTGTGAGGTGCACTTCATAACACAGATGCATGAAAATACAGCCTCACAGAGCTGCTAACATGGCTATTAGCTTTATTAAAGTGTTGAGACTGCCAGGAAGGTAGAAAGATGAATAAACATTTGCTTTCAAATCAGGAACGAGAAAAGAAATACTGACGGTAAGATGGATTTTTTTTGTGATTAAAGAACATTTTTTTTTTAAAAAACCACAAGGCAGAAAAAGGGTAGAATGAAGGAGGAAAAGGAGTGACACACAGTAATCCTTTCTCTTCTCCTTGTCTGCACAGCTGATGACGAAGCATCCAGCCAAACGCCTGGGCTGTGGTCCAGAGGGGGAGAGAGACATCAGAGAACACAGCTTCTTCCGCTACATGGACTGGGAGAAACTGGAGAACAAGGAGGTGCAACCACCCTTCAAACCGAGAGCTGTAAGTCTGTCCTCGCTGAACCCGACATGACTGCAGATAAGCATGTGCAAATCACAAGTCACACAATAATAAGTGTACAAAATACTCTTCGACCAGAGTGGCGATGTGGAGTTTAATTCATTAGAGGTTAAATGTATAATAAAGACTCTCGCTTCCTTACTTTTGCTCTAACTTCCTCTATTTCCTTTCAACTCTCTCTTTCTGACTTTACTCATCTTTTCACTATCAATGTGATGTTTCTGTCTCTTTCTCCTCCTTTAATTTGGGACGGTGCACACAGGTAAGTCTCGAAATGATGGATATGATGTTGACAGTGATGCTGAAGGGTGTGTGGTGACAAGGGCAGTGTCGGTGATGATAATAATGCCAGGGATGTTGATGGAGAAAATGATAAATCAGGTACAGATATAAACACGGGTTAGATGAGAAGATACTGGATGTTGGTGATGATGATCACAGTTTTGAATGCATGTACACCAAATTGGTAGCTGCAGTTTGGTGCTGCTGTATGAAATAAAAGGGCTTTTGGCTTCTCTGAGGTTAGGCTGAGTTTACGCTAAACCTTCAGGGAATAAGTCTGTACAGTCTGAGCAAGTGTGTTTGTGTTGTTCGCTGTTGGACTTTTTTTTATCTACGACAAAACAAGTTTGATCATGAACAGAGTCAGAATGATGTCATCTAATACTCACTCACACACAAACTCTCACACACACACACACACACACACACACACATATATCCACGCAGCCTGAGGCCATGCTGCTGCTAAAGAGTTTTTCGGAGTTGAGCTTTTCCCGCAGCCTGCAGTGTGCGTGCGTGTGCGTGTGCGTGTTGAGTCAGTAATCCTGCAATGTGTCTCTTTATTCAGTACATGTATACGTTCTCGTGTGGTAGAGGTCACCATTAAGACCTGGCTGTTTTAACACTTAGAAGTGTTTCTGCAGAGTCATACAGTCTGTTGTCTGATCTCTTCTCCTCTCTACTTTTTCTCCCTTTCTGTTTGATCTCGTCTCTCCAACATCTTGTATCTTTCTCCCCCTCTGCCCTGTCACTTGCTATTTTCTCTCTTCCTGTCATTTAGTGGTGATAATAAATAGGTTTGGATTTTTTTTTTCTTTTTTGATGAACTATTGTGTTTACACCACATGAAAGTTTAGTTTAGTTTAGCATCTGAAGGTGGTTCTTTGATCTTTTATGGTGCTATGTTGCCAGACTTCTTTCAGTAAAGTAGGTTAGTTTTTGCCGCTGTGTTATTTTAAGGAGGGTCTCCTTTTATTTCTCACTAAAACCATCTCAGAGCACTTTTCTTCAGAGTGCTACCCCAACAAAAGGAAATTAAAGAAAAAAAACCCTCAAATTTTAATTTTTTTTATATTTAACTCATTAGATTTAAATCAAAAGATTTAAATGTCGCATACAGTACTGCGCAAACGTTTTGAGTCACCCCTCATTTCTTTATATTTTGCTTGGAAAATGGGAAATAGGTGCAGCGATTTATCAAAACATGCAAACATACATGGAAATACAGCAAAGACAAAGTTTGTACAGTTCTAAAGAGCTTGAAAGTCAATATTTGTTATGACCACGTTTATTCTTCAGCATAGTCTGAACTCTCTTAGGCAGCTTTTCTGCCATTTCAGGAATAGTTCTCCAGGCTTCTTGAAGGACATTCAAAGCTCTTCTTTGGATGTTTCTGCCTTTTGTTCTGTTCTCTGTCAGGATGATCCCACACTGCTTCAATGATGTTGAAGTCTGGGCTCTGGGGAGACCAATCCATGACTGATAGTGATGCACTGTGTGTTTTTTGATCCAGGTATCTTTTTACTGCACTGGCAGTGTGTTTGGGATCATTGTCATGTTGAAAACTAAAGCTGCAGCCAATCAGACACTTTCCAGATGGAATTGCATGATGAATCAAAATCTGATGGTACTTTAAGCATTCTTTTTTCCTTTTCATAAAGACATGCAGCTTCTTCTTTTGTCCTTCACTTGTCCAGTTTCCCAGATTTTTTTAAAGGACACACCATGCCAAGATTCATGGACTAATAGCTCTTTGGGAATCACATTTATGTCTGACAAACTGTGTGATCTTTGCTGTTTTCCACAGATTCAACTAAAGAAATTGGAACAAATTTTGCATGACAGGGTGTTGCTAACAAAGTGCTTGAAAGTACAGTTTAAACCTAATTCTTTGCTAAGCTGTCTGCTACATGTAGACACAACAATGGGTCATCCCTATAGTTAGGTGACTTTTATGCTTAATTCATAGGTCTGTGTTAAGTGGCTTAAAAAACAAAAAATATTCCTCTGAAAATGGTCAGGCACAAGGACTGGACTGAAACTGAGTGAAAAAGCAGCCAATGTCCAAAGAAAAACTTTGAAAGAGCTTCAGAAAGCCTGAAGAACTGTTGTGCAAGACCACTTTAAAAAATTATAAGAAGGTCTACGTCTATGATGAAGTGAGTGGTGACTCAAACCTTCTGCACAGTACTGTATATTTTATATACAGTAGAACACATGAGACTTAATCATCATATATATGGATTTCTAACCCCTTTTACATTTTTCTTATGCAATATAGTGTTTGCTTCATTTACACTTAAACAAATTCTTATAATTATTTTGCATTTGAAAAATGCAACAAAGTGAAATGGGGCCAGTTTCATGAGGAAATACCAGCATGAAAAAATAAGTTGTAGGAGACAGATAAACATTTACAATAATTTTGTCTTTTTTCTTTCCCATGTGAGAAATGATGGTGTTTTTCATGCGGGTACTTGTTTATGAGGGATATTTATTAGTTTTCAAGTCCTTATTGCTTTGACCAGATTTTAACTTTATTTATTTATTGTCAGTTTGTGGTTTTATATGCTGCTGATGCTTTGATTAATTAGCTTGAGGGTTGACAAATGAGCGAATGACTGACTGATCATCTAACAGACGGACTGACTCGCTGGCTCATTCATTCATCCATCATCTAAAAAATGTTCCAAATACCATTTTTCATTTAAAGTTGTCACTGTGCAATGTTTCCACTCGTCTGTCAGCAATCCAGTGTCAGTCTTTTTCTCCATCATCCTCCTAAAGATATCATCCATGCATCCATCTTTCCACTAATCCATCCATCAATCTGTCCTTTGATCTACACATTTTATTTGTCCTCTGTGTTCAGTTTTTTTGTTGTATATATTTATTTGCATGCTCTGTGTGAAGTCTCAAATGAAACCTGGAGTGCACTACAAAATCTCATAGTATAAGAAAGTATTATGTAAAATCAAATTATTACAGGAAGAAATACTTTTCTGCAGTTTTTCTCTTCTAAAGGGGCAATTCACCCAAAATAAACCCTGTTACATCCATGGTGCCCTCAGGTCGTTGCCTTTGATTTCCAGAAACTTCTAAACTTTGTGGCACTCATTTTACTTCCCCTTCTTGGCTGATTCTTCCCATTTGGTTCCCCAAACAGGTTAAACAAATGTGAGTAATTAGCTGCAAATACTATTGACCCTGGTGTATTTCTCATTTCACATTATTTCCCCAAACTATAAACAGTCTGGCTTAATTTCATTTGGTATTTCTGAGTTGCAAAGATTTAATGAGTTTGTAGTTTTCCTCTGGGTGATGTTTTCAGAGGACACTGAATCCTTGTTGTGTTAATTAAAAGCTCAGTGCAGTGATGGAGATGGAGGTGGGTGGGTGCATGGGGGGGTAGCAGTTCAGCCCACAGTCCCTGTGAGGGATACTGCCGGGAAAATACAGTTTTCAAGTTAATAACTTGTTTTATGTACTTAGATGGGTGCGCATCTCAAGGGTATATAAGCTCTATTTGGCTTCCCAGTGGTCAGAAGCAGGAAATGAAGTAGACCGAAATGAACAATGACTTCTTTTTACCAACTCATTAGAAAACAGATTCTACCTAATGTAAATTTCACACTACGTAATTGAGATAATTTCATTCTAACATCAGTTACTTCTTTCTGAGTGCTTACTGTAGCCAGATTCAGATTGGACTGTGATTATCCACATGTCAACAGTTTCAGGTAATGAGTGTCATATACAGGATATCCTGAAGGTTTGTAAATTATTTTTGGCAAACTGTGCATTTCCTAAGCAAATATCCAAAAAGATTTTCCAGTTTTTTCCAGTACTTATTGTCTGATTTGTTTTATCAAATCTCAGCAGATCTCCACAGCTGCAGCATATAATTAACCCACAATTACACCAATAATTATCTCATGGCTTTAAGCCTTTTCTAGGAAGCCTCTTTAGAAATCTCATTTAAATTCCAGTTTTGCAACTATCATATCTAAATTAAACACCAAGGAAAAGTATATATATTTGTGTTTGTTTCTTTTTTGGGATCTTTTTGGTGGAAATTCTCTTAACCAAAAAATAAATAAATAAGTCTACACTCCCATGCATTAATGCTTGCATGGTCACCAATTCAATGTAGTGCACTGCCACAAGATGTTTGAGACTTCAGAACCTTGTTTGAAATTTGAGTTGAAAATGCTTCAAATATTTGAAAAAGAAAGGCATACCTGAGGCGTGCTTCATTCATCTTCTCCAAGGAGTAATTTTTTTTTTCACTTCTAATTAAAAATGGCATCGTATGCACGGCTAATGGAGAGTTAAATCAAGCACACTCCGAGTACTGCCACTTGTTCTGATATTTGAAACCTTGTTCAAGTGATGTCATGTCACACCCTGGTTCAACCTGCCATTCCCCCTTCTTTTGCTTTCCTCTCCTTCTACCCCCCACCCGACCTTGATCCATCCACTCCTATCCATTCCCACTCTTCCCCTTCCCAATCCACCCCTACCTTGTACTCCATCCCTCCCCGCCCCCTTAACAGTGTGGACGGGATGCCGAAAACTTTGACCGTTTTTTCACACGCCACCCGCCGGTGCTGACCCCTCCCGATGAGGAAGTGATTCAGAATCTGGACCAAGACGAGTTCCAGGGATTCTCCTTTATCAACCCAGAGTTCGCAGGAAATGCTGCTGCCACCACTGCCGCCGAGCAGGCTTGATTACAGCTCATGCATGGACACATGGACACACATGCAAACATACATAAGCGTCTCTCCAGTATCAATCCCTATCTACCCGGGAATACACTCATACACACACAAATGTGTCATCTTAAATTTATCCTGGAAATTATTTCTGGTGCCAGTGTCATTAAACTGACATACAAAGTAAGCTTTAAAAATAACAACACATATTTGTTGTTCACACTGTTGCAGCTTGGATAAGGTGTTGGCCCCTTCTTGAAATTTAAAAGCTTGATTTCATGTGCTGTTGCACAATTTAATTAATGATTTAATTGACAGCTTTGGATAAATGCATTTAAAGAAATTTTGTCATGCTTAAATGTAATCAAATCATGGCTTTAACTTAGCACAATGCAGCATACAATATGCAATTAGCTTTTTCTTAGCACTGAGAGCTTTATTACTATATATCAATCAGCCACAATATTAAAACTACCTAGCTTATATTCCCTAGATCCCTCATACCATAAAACAGCTCTGATTTGTTGCAGCTTGGGTTCCACAAGAGTTCTTGAGATGTCCTGTGATATCAGGCATCTAGATGTTAGCAGCAGATCCTGTAAGTTTCAAAGTGGGGCCTCTGTGGATCAGACTTAGATTGAGAGCTGGACAATTTAATTTTAAGTTAACAACTTGACTTGATCACCCTGACACATTATTCTGCAAAGACAAATACCACTGTAAACAAGGAATACCACTGCCATGACGAGGTGTGCATGGTATGCAATAAGTATAATAAGTGTTATTATATTCATTTCTGCTGTCAGTGGGTTAAACGTTGCGGATGATCAATGTAAACCAGTATAGAACAATACCATGCATGATACAGTACATAACATTTGTGGGTAAAAACAAGAAGCATCTGATCTGCTTTTTGAATCTGTCTTATTTTGCATTTTGGCCAATTTTCAAATTGCGTTGCTTGCAGTGTGAACAAAGAGTTTGTGTTTAATTTAGCATGTGCAATTAGAAAAAGAATTAGTAATTAATTAGATCTTTTAAAGTGCATAAATCATGAATTTCAAACCAAGGGACCAAAATAAATGGATTTCATATAGCACAGTTCTGGTGTCACTGAAGGATGATTAAACTTATGATTAAACGTATAGATTTATTTACCTAACTACAGGATACCACAAATAAACAACCGCAAGACGTCCTGTGTAACATAGCTTTGGCACTCCATTTTCAAACTTTTATTAAGGTGGAAATTGTGATTTTGTTTTTCCTTTCACTCATTCCTCAGCTTTTCCGGTGCATTTTGATAAGCCTATAATGTTAATGTGCTTCTTAGTGGGCATATATTAATAATAGTGTCTGTATGTTTATACTTATAACTGGAATGCTTGACATACATGCATGAGTTTCTATATCAAGAGTAGCCCTGGACCTTGTCTCCCAACTGCATTTTAGCATCTTTGCTTATGGAGTATTATTTTAATAATTAATACCACCCATTCAGGTTTGTACCACAAATATCGGATATTCTGTTTACGTACTTTCTGTCCATCACTGGGTTCATAATGGTACTATAAAATGCTGTTGGGAAATGTAGTCTTTACAGAGTGTTTGAGGCAGACAAATACGTTGATAAATAATGCCATTTCTTGTTCTCTGATCTGATATGATCTGTTATCTAGTATTTAAGCAATGAAAAAGACTAGCAGTTAATTTCTTTGTGTTTTATAAAAGCATGATTCCAATACCTGACCATTTGTTTACAGTGTGTGTGTGTGTGTGTGTGTGTGTGTGTGTGTGTGTGTGTGTGTTTGTGTGTGTGTGTGTGTGGGTGTGCACGCTCCGGTGTGTGTGTGTGTGGGTACTTGTGTTTTTTGTGTGAGGGAACAAGTACTGTGTATGAAAATGGACTTTTGCATTTACATTTTTGTGTGTCCTTACTGCCTTCCCAGCATCTTGCCTGGCCTCGTGTTTACGTTTGTTAGTGTGGTGAATGTCTTTAGATAAAGCAGTATTACTATGAACCATTTTAGTTCCAGCTAGCAGCTCTAAAAGTGGCAGAGAAAGAGAGATAAACATAGAAGAGAAAACTCTATTTGCATGTTAGGATTTTCTACAATAGAAGCAATCACAAAATAATGTTTTAGTAGTTGTCAGAAAATGACACCCCTTTCTAGTCACAAGTGATCTAAGGCCTCTAGAGACCAGTTGGCAACCCCCTGGCAACTTCTGGTTACTAGGGAAAAAATATCCATTCCTGGTTGGCAAAAGGTTGCTGACAGTTGCTGGGTGAAATTGTCACAAAGAGAGAGCTGCACCAAAAATCTCCCTGTGATTGCTGGTAGCTAACAGATTGCTACGGTCACCCGCAGCTTGCATGGTAGACAGTGGTTTCTCTGTAAACACTCTCCAACTACTTGCTGAATGTGATGAAAACTGAAAACAGAGAACAGAGAACCAAAAAAAAAATGTTAAAAGTTGGGCCTTACATTTGCAGCCAACATGTTTCAAAAGGTGCAAAGTTTAACTTTGTGGGTGAATGGTCTTTCTAGTTTCTCACAGTTTCCCTACGGCTCAGTGAGTAGTTGGTGAGTGTTCAACTAGAGGCAACTGTGGAAATCTGCTAGCAACCAAAAGAATCACAAGGAGGTTTTTGGTGCAGCATTGTATACCTCTTGGCGACCAATTTCACCTAGCAACTGCAAAGAGTCTCTAGCAACCACTCGACAATCAGGCAGTGCCAGAGAGTACGGGCCACTCTTGAGGTCAGTTAACCCGGGGCCTTAGAAAGTGCAAAATCTTGAGTTTGGATAAACAGTAATAGCAAAGTCCACCCCTATAGACCCTGGAAAGCACCACCTCAGACAATTATTTTACAGGTTGGGATCTTTTTTCTGGAAGTCAAAACTTGGCCGAGGCCTCGGCTTTTAAATTCTAGTTTAAGTACTTGAGCACCTGTAAAAGTTACTGAGCCTGTGAAAAGTTTCTTCAAGGAAAGAGAAATAGAGAAACAGACTAATATAGCAGGCTTTCCTGTATTTTTTCTCTGCGGTTTTAGAAGTAGGATTTGAGGTTCAACCCACAGTAATTTGTGTTTTTCAAGCAGCCATCTGTGTGTGCAATAAGAGTCATTGGGACAAAAGGTAAAGTTAGACCTCCTGAAGCAGAAACATGTCGAGGCAGTGAGGTTAGCAGTAGGTCTATTCAGCTCACACACTTTGTTTTTGGACACTCTGATCACAGAGGGACATTGGAGGATTTTTTTTTTTCTGCAAAGTTGGTGCATTAACAACCTGGTTCACTGGAGTTTGTGTGCAGTTTTCTTCAAGTATCTCTGCAACTGATGAACTCAGTTTTTTCTTTTTTTTTTCTGGTAAAAATTAGAAGTCTTTAGGGGTCCACCTGGCTCTAAACATCCAAGACCTGACCAGGATCAGAGTTGAATCTGATCTATATTATGCATAGTTAAAACTAATAATAATAATAATAATAATAATAATAATCAAATGTAAATCTTTAGAATGAGTTAAGGAGGAAATATTTAAGACATTTCTGGAGTTTTTCAAAGAGCTTTGTTTTTTAATTACTTTCTTAAAATTGACTTACTTTAGATTGGGTAGAAAAGTATCCTCTATGTCACACAGTCAGCTACAGAATAATTTTTTTCTGTAAATTTGTGTTTGTGCAATGTAAACAAATAATTTTTGGAATCAGTTTCTGTTGCTTTACATTTCTTTTTAGGATGTTGCAGTTAGATTGCTGCTTTTTTCTGAGACAAAACGCTGCAGGTGTTTGTAGGCCACATTTGGATCAGGTATAATTATCCTATTCAAATAGACAGGTGAGGAAGAGTTAGCCGGAAACTGACATAGCTAACAGTATGTTAGCGAGAGCCCTGCACTGAGTATTTTTTTTTTTTTTTATCATGCAGCAGTGGCTTTGTCACAGAATACTTTAACACCCCCCAAATCCACTCAGATATTAGCAGAGACAGAGGACTATAATGTTCAGTAATTTGATTTTTGATTAAAGCAGTCTTGTTGGATGTCTTTTGCCTTTTAGCTGCTGAGCGCAGTAGTGGAGAACATGTTACTGTTTTTACAGTCATGAGTGTGAATGCGGATGTTTTTACGACTTAATGACATCTGTGTCTGTTATCTGTGTCGAAACTCCAGTGTCAGTATTTATTTCAGCCACTTTCTCCTGAATTCTAACAGCAACGATAAATGCATATAAACATATATATTACTGTCAAAAACTGATATACACATATAATTATACATGTGAAGGAGAGGAGAAGTCATCCTCCAGGATTTGTGTCTGTTTCAATAATTCCTTCAAGCGACATGGACTGTGCATGAAAAAAACTTTTTGTTTGACCTTTTTTATTAGTTAGATATTATATATATTTAACATATTAGGATGATCCATGTTTTCTGTGTCAGCAGTGCTTTAAAGAGTGTGATTCCAGCTACTGTTATAAAAGCTATGTATAAACACTCATATATACTGAAAAAAGTTAAGAAAAAAGGCTTTAAACAATGCTTTCCATGTGCCATTTTTTTTTTTTTTTTGCTTGTTTTTCAAGAAAAGCCGACATACCTAAAATAAAGAATTTCAGCGATGCATTACAAAATGTTTAATGTGTTTTCAAGTGCACCGTGTATGTTTTAATCTGCTGCAGGAAATGTCTGTAGTGCTGTGGCTCTGCGCTTTCATAATTTTTCTCAGCCCCTCATTTACTTGCTCTTTATTTGTGTCATTCGCATACAAACACATGCTCTGTTTCTGTCTGTGGAGACCAAACTGATTTGATTTTAAAAGAGAATGACGGGATAGAGGACAGTGAGAGAGTAAAGGAGGTAAGAAGACAGAGAGATTAGAGTGATGAGGGCTGACAGACGGGGGTTTGCTGAGCAATTGGAAAAGAGAAACAATATGAGATGAAAAGAAGAAGGAGGCAATGAACAACAATGAAGGGAGGCAAGGCGAAAAGAGCATTAAGAAGGGACAGTGGCTGGGAGAAAAGGATGGAGGGAGGGGACGAGGAAGCAAAGCGAGGCTCTGTGAAGCGAGGCAGGCGGCTACGACAGGCTGTGCATATTTCATGGCTGCCACTTATCATAAGAGCCTTTTCCTGATGGGGGAGCGTAGGTCTGATGACTTCAAGGAAATAACATGCAGAACACGGCCTACATACACACGGCCCTGCTGAGCCACTCAGCCGCTTCTCACCGCCTCTAAAGCTGCTTGCAATCCACTGTAGTCAAGCGGCTGCCGCTGCTTGCTGCACATTTACTTTTAATAACTGTATCTTGCACCATTTATTTCTCTTAGTACATTTAGTGTTAACAAGTGTGGACACCAGCTAGATGCAGTGTTTGTGAACCATGTCTGACCCATGGTAGAGTGTGAAGGGAAACAAAATACAGCACAACAGTTGTCCGCCAGGAATGCTTCTGGCTGTGAAGGCAAGTGAGCTTCAAAATCTATGAATGAAGACTAAAAACATGCACGCTAGGTTTAATGTTTAATAAGGATGGTAAACAAAAGATTTTAGTAGAATCTCAAAGCAAACTGTTATATGAGCATGCCTGGTATCCTAGAAGACACATGAATCAAACATCTGGCTCAGACAAACAAGTTCTAGTTGGTTGGTTGGATCAAGCATAAAACATGTGACTGGTGCTTGCAGGCATAGTAGGATACTTTCCTGTGAATATCCAGCAAATTCACCATTAATAATAGCTACTATTTAGTATTGAACAAACCTTACATGTGTCTCATCTGTGCAGGCTTTTACCAGACCTGATGTATGCCTAACATACTGAACATGAGAGTAAAAATATTTTTAAAAGCATGCACTTCTGAACCATCCTCCCCCCCAAAAAATACGTTATTCCATGTACCCTAAGCTCCAGAGACATGTACCCTAAGATACTCTGAAACATAGCATCACATCTGTATCTATCAATTTGCAACATACAGTCATGAAACTCTACAGCTCCAGAAGTTAACCTTCTGACTTATCCACACAGGTGTACTGTACCACATTTATGCACCGACTTTAAAGTACTTCGGATCAGTCAGCAAGCTTCGGCACTATGGTTGAGTTTCTACAACAGAATGTACTTCTTTTTTTAATCACTGTTTCCTCTACATAATCACAGCTGTAATGTTGTTTTCTCTAAAATGACAAATAGTTTGGCATTTAGGGAAATGCTCGTACTTGTTTTCTTGGTGAGTTAGATAAGAAGAGTGATTCTACTCTCGCATCTGTCCTTATGAAGCTGGAGCTGGCAGCAAATTTGGCTTAAACAATGAAAAAAACTGAGAAACACCTTCATTCTTCTACCAGTACTGCTGATTCTCCTTAATTAACAGGTTACAGATACGCATGTTCTCTGTGGGGTAAAATAACATTTTGGTATACATATATATTTGCAGACTTACAAGCATGAATACATTTTCATCAACTAATTTTCAACTTGCTGTAGAGGAGAGCAGCAGCCTCTGACTGAATCGTCCCTTACTGCTGACTAACAGGGCTGTGACTCACTGTTTTCTTCCTTAAAATGATACAAAAAGAATGAAAGCAAAATAAATTTTATTAATTACCACTGTTAGCTTTTTTTACTCATAAATTGTGAAATGTTTAACAAGAACATTAGACAAATGCACATAAACACTCAAAAAAAATGAGATTAAAAAAAACTTGCTTTTATTAACATAAATGCCATGCCTGATTATGCTAACAGTATAATCATTATAATAATAATTTAGCTTTGATTTATGGTTACAACAAATATTAAAGTTCTGCAAAGACAAACGTTTGCTGTCACCGTAAAGTGACTTGTTGCACCATGATTTTGCTTGGATGAGTTTTAGGCTCAAGTCTGGATAAACTGAAACTAAGGAAAATACTGTATGATACAGTAAGTTTCTACACTAGCTTTCTATCCATATTTTTGTCTCAAAGGCATCAGTATCTACAGTATTTAACTGCAGTCACAAATAAGAGTACATTACTAAATCCCCTGTATTTTTACAGCAGTTTCTTTACACTGTAAATTTATAGACATTATCCCCTTTATAAGTACACCTGTTCAGCTGCTCATTAACACAAATATCTCATCAGCAAATCACTTTGTTGGTGTCAGACTGGCTGGTTTTACTATTTCAGAAACTGCTGATCTGCTGGGATCTGCTGCTCCTATACAGCCAACTCCAGGGCTTACAGAGAACGATCTGAAAAAGAGAAAATATCCAGCGAGCTGCAGTTCTCTGAGTGAAAATGCCTTCTTGATGTCAAAGGTCAGAGGACAATGCCCAGACTGCTTTGAGGCTGATAGTAAGCCAACAGTAATTCAAATAATTACAACCAAGGTATGCAGAAGAGCATCTCTCAATATACCACCTCAAACCTTGAAGCAGCAGCACAAGACCACACCAGGTGCCAACAGGAAACTGAAGCTACAGGTTGCACAAGTTCAACAAAATTGGACAATAAAAAATTGGAAAAGTGTTGCCTGGTCTGATGAGCCTCGATTTCTGCTGCTACACTGGGATGGCAGGGTCAAAATTTGGGGTAGGCAGCTTGAAAACATGGATCCCTCCTGCCTTGTATCAATGGTTCAGGCTGCTGCTGGTGTAATGGGGTGGGGGATATTTTCTTGGCACACTTTGGGCCACAACCTACCTGAGTATTGCTGCTGGCCATCCCTTTATGGCCACAGTGTGCCCATCTTCTGATGACTGCTTTCAGCAGGATAATGTGTCATGTCACAAATCTCAAATCATCTCAAACTGGTTTCTTTAACCTGACACTGAGTTCACTGCACTCAAATGGTCTCCACAGTCACCAGATCTCAACCCAGCAGAGCGCCTTTGGGATGTGGTGGAACGGGAGATCCACATCATGGATGTGCAGTTGACAAATCTGCCGCAACTGTGTGGCGTTGTCATGTCAGTATGGACTAAAATCTCTGAGGAATGTTTCCAGCACCTTGTTGAATCTATGCCATGAAAAATTAAGGCAGGTCTAAATGCAAAAAAGGATCCAACACAGTACTATCAAGGTATCCTCATAAAGAATCTGGTGAGAGTATGTCTGAGTGGTAATCACTTTTTGGAGGGCAAGGATCATGTTTACTAATTTCAGGCTTTGGTATGGAGCTCAGAGAGAAACTTCAAGCTCTGACATTGAAAACAAAATATATCCTGTAAAGAACATTTCCCTGATTATACCATATAATGGGCTACATGCATTTTAATGGTCAAGACTAATGTTTTTCTGTTGCTTTAGCCAACAGCCAGAACAGAAAACATACTTTGCCCTATGTCCCTCTTTGTTAGCTGTACGCTTACACTGTACTGCAGCTGTATTTTATGCAAATTTTTTTATAAAGCAATTCAGATTTCTGTGTAACAGCAAGTTCCAGCACATAAGCTGTATAAAGTTTGTATTGGAGTGGATGTAATAGCCAGTGTACACAGTAAGCCACAGCAGTGCTGGAGTATGTATGATAATTAATTCCAAATGTTGCGGCCCCCAAATTAAAGCCAGTGGCTTCAGCACAAAGCAGCCTGCGCTTATCAGCCCAAAACAGGTCAGCGTTCGATACCGCCTTTCATTCACCCTCCTCTCCTCTTCACCTCCCCTTTCCTGTGCCTCCCACTCTCCCCACATCCTCAGCTGACATCGGCTCGTCTCCCACTAATCCTCTTGTTGCTGAAAAGAGATGGGATGAGAGAGAGAAAGCAAGAAAGGGAGAGAGAGAGAGGTGACAGGCAGGAAGGCAAAAGAGAAGAGGAGAGGTGAGGAAGAGGGAGAAAGTGGAGGAAGGTGTGAGGAGGCAAATACTAAATTAAAGATTCAGTCATGTTTCTCCATCAAAACCACTGCCTCCAGAACACAGTCGTGTGTAATACAATTGTGTGTGTTTTCCTTAATGTCACTGCATATTCTGAGCTTTCTATCTTTGCATCTATACCAAGAGCCACTGATATTTATCTCACCCTCTGTCCTTTACGTCATCTCTTTCTCTCTCTCTCGCTTTTTTTTCTCTTCATATCTCTGTCTCTCTGCCTCGCAGCATTAACTGCAACTGAAGCGTGTTGAGTTGGAACACATTATGAGCTGGCCTACATGGCTAGCAGCTGTGTGTGTGTGTGTGTGTGTGTGTGTGTGTGTGTGTGTGTGTGTGTGTGTGTGTGTGTGTGTGTGTGTGTGTGTGTGTGTGTGTTCATGATGTTTGGTAAATAGCTGGAATGCACACAGTGGACCATTTTCAAGGTTTTGGCAACAGACACACAGATGCATCATTTTATGTGTTTGTGCTTCCCATCTGCATACATCTTATAAGTTTATATCTTATATTGATTTTTTTTTTTATACTGCCAAATTATAACAAGTCATCACAGGGAACTTCACATTGCAAGTATTGTAACCTCTGAAAAACCTAGACTGAGGGTGGCTGTTTTCCTCCATCAGTTAGGGAGAGAGTAGCAGAGAGCAAAAAGCTGACCATTGAGAAACTATAAAATTGGTAGGTTCAGTGATCGCAGATAAGAAACACATAGCACCACAACAAGAGATACCTGCAAGAAAGGTGAAGGATAAAAGAGAGGGCAGTGAGGGAAAAGAGTAAACTAAACATGCAGTATTGTTTATATACAATTTACATAGAATATAAGGAGGAAATAGGTGTTGGCTGACTTCTGGGAGGTCCACAGTAGCCTGAGTACTTCACCTGAGCTAGACCTAATGATAAGCTTTATCAAAGACGACAGTTTCACAACTGATCCTAAAAGCAAGGTGTTAGTTACCTGAACCCAAACTGGGAGCTTGTTTCACAGGAGAAGGGCCTGATAGCTGAAGACACTGACTCCCATTCATAGCAAAGTGCTCTGTTTGGATAACATGGGTCTATGTCTTGTACATATGTTTGTTTGTTTGTTATTGTTAATTCAAATTCAATTTGATTTTAAATGGAACCAATGAAGAGAAGCTAATATGGAAGAAATTTATTTCAGTTTTCTATTTACATCCTAGACTCTGATTTTAGAGGGAAAAAATACTGCTCAGCCAGGCTGATAAATATAGCTGGGTGTCATCTGCATATGAATTGAAATATATGCAATGTTTCCTGAAACTAATATGAGAGAAACTAATATGGGGGGGGGGGGGGACTTGTTTGTCCAGCACTTTACACAGATGCTCAATTGTATTGAGATCTGGGGAATTTGGAGGCCAAATCAACGCCTCAAACTTGTTGTGCTCCTCAAACCATTCCTGAACCATTTTTGCTTTGTGGTAGAGGGCATGAGCCTGCTGAAAGAGACCACAGCCATCAGGCTAAAACACAAGCTTTTTTTGTTTTGTTTTGGGGGTTTTTTGTGCTTTAATAAAGGGTGAAAGTAGAGTAGAGAGAGAAAATGTGACCATTGAGAAACAACAAGCTATCAAATATGATCAGGATAATCATATTGGGTGGACATGTTTGTAGTTTTTGAAATAATTTTGAAATAATTTGTTGAAATTAGCTCAGAGAGATCTATAGAAGAAAAATCATGTTTTTTAGACATGACCTCATTTAATACTAGAATAGCACCTTTCCCATCAACCTGAGAACTTAGCTAATCAACCAGATTACTGACATACAGTATGTCACTAATGCACACAGAATGTTCTAGCTATCCTTTGTATAACTTTGCTTTCATTGTTTTAAGCTTTGTGGTGTTTGCTAGAACTCTGAATAAACATTTTCACAATGCTTGACTGCACAGCAGTTTGTGTTGACTGTGAAATGAGGGTTAGACAAAATTTAATGTAACACTTCCAGAACCACATCCATTATTCTACATGGAAGGAAAAATCACACATCATCTGTATGAGTGTTGTACCCACCAGGAGTGCAGGCCTCTCCTGAGAGGAGGCACTCCAGTGGATATTATGACCAGGAACGTGAAGTGGACCTCAGCCAGCTGTGGCAGGTGCGTCCCTATGGCTAGAGGGCGCTCGTCTCAGGCTATGTGAAAGTTGGCAGATAAAGGTAGGAGATGCACACATTTGTAGTGTCCCTGATCTTAGAAACTCTCCTGTCCCTCTCTGTCCTCCTTGTTGATTCCAACGTCTTCCTTACTCTGGTCAAACTGGAGAAAAAGAAACAATTTTAATAACCAAAGCTTGTATCTACTTTCTGCCTTTATGAATATTGGCTCTTCTCTTATTTAATCCTGTCTCTTTTTTGCTTCCTTTTCATGTTGCAACTGTGGCTTCATTTATTTGTTTTTTCAGACTTACATGCTGTTAGATCATCAGACTGTTGACTTTATGGATGTATTTGATAAATTGCTTGCTGTCTTTTTAATCAAAAAATATTTATGATTGTGGATTTTTCTGTGAATTGCCTCTTATAATCTCTCCCATGGAACCGCTGCTTTCTCGGTGATCTGAATATTTAAGCAACCTGCTTTATTATATTTTATTCTCTCCTTCCTTGCTGTTCGCTTCATCCCACTGTGACTCTATGGCTTTTTAATATTATGTCTTAACCAGTGACTGTATTTTTATTCTGGTCATCTTTTCCTATATTTTGCCAACTCCATATGCAGTCACATACATATAAAAGTACCACTCACTGACCACCTCATTGGCACAGAGCCAACAAGTTGCTGGAAACATTCTCAAAGATTTCAGTCCATATTGACATGACAGCATCACATAGTTGCTGCAGATTTGTTGGCTGCACATCTTCCACTCCACCACATCTCAAAAATGCTCTGTTGGATTAAGATCTGGTGACTGTGGAGCCCATTTGAGTGCAGTGAACTTTTTTCCATGTTCAAGAAACCAGTTTGAGATGATTTAAGCTTTGTGACATGGCACGTTATCCTGCTGGAAGCAGCCATCAGATGATGGGTACACTGTGGCCATAAACAGATGGACATGGTTAGCAGCAGCACTCAGGTAGGCTGTGGTGTTTAAGTAGCCTGGACCATTGATACAAGGTACGATGGATCTGTGCTGTCATGTTGTTCACACAAAATTCTGATCCTACCATCTGAATGTTGCAGTTAAAATTGAGTTGAAATTAAGACTCATCAGACCAATCTTCTATTTTGGTGAGTCAGTGTGAATAGTAGCCTCAATTTCCTGTTCTTACTTACTGTAGCTGACGGGAGCAGCATTAGGTGTAGCCTTCTGCTGCTGTAGCCCATCTTCTTCAAGGTTGGATGCATTGTGTGTTCAGAGGTGGACTTATTTATTTATTTTGGTTGACACAAGTGGCTATTTGAGTTGTTGTTGCCTTCCTGTCAGCTCAGAGCAGTCTACTCCTTTTCCACTGACATCTGAGAATGAGGCCTAAATTCAATGAGTTGCTGCCATGTGATTAGCTGATTACATATTTGTGTTAAAGCGCAGCTGAACAGGTATACCTAATGGCGTGGCCAGTAAATATATGTTTTATATATTATTATATAGTACAGTATTTGTGAATTCCTAAATATCTAATAGCACTAAAAACCAGTGAAATATGCCAATAAAGACTTAGTTTGTT